>NW_026624319.1:68739-89176 GCF_030028575.1 Malurus melanocephalus
GCACGGTGACAGGAGCAGCTGGTGGCACTGGACACACTCAGAGCACAGCAGCGGCCACACAACACATACTGGAGCTCTGAAATCAAACAATACAAACCTTCTGATTGTACCATGAACAAACATTGTAGTCATGAACAAACCATCTGATTGTACCATGAACAAACCTTCTGATTGTAGTCATGAACAATCCATCTGATTGTATCATGAACAAACATCCGGTTTTACCATCAACAAACCTTCTGATTGTATCATGAACAAACCTTCTGATTGTGGTCATGACAAACTTTCTGAGCTCCAAGGCCTCAGAACAGCCCCTCTAAGCCCCTGCAAGCTTTCAGTGACAGAGAGTCCCCCCTGTCTCGTTTTCAGACCCAGCTGACTGCAGKGACAGGAGGCCAGGAGCTCCAGGAGAACCCGCCAGGATCCAGAACTGCTGCAGGAACCAAGGCCTGCCACTGGCGTGGATTTTGCTACTCACTGACGAGAAGGATTAGAAGGCATTAGTTCTGCTCTGCAATCAGGAAAGCTGCTCTGCAGCCAGGATTAGGGAACCAGAGCATCCTGCTGAAGCCAAGCTGGCACAGCTCTTGGGAAGCCTTCCTGAAGGCCATCTCCATGGATGGGGAGGGAGAAAATCATCTGATCTGATTAAAGATTTCAGCTGTGGCAACAAGTGAGTAATAACCACAACAGAGCACAGCACGTGAACAATTCTGCTCTGTGCAAAACCCTCCGTGAGTCTGTTAAGCATTTAAACACTATGTACTTTTCATTTACATTTAAATTAAACTGGAGTCATTCAGTTCTGAGGCAAACACCCATGAAAGTTGTTGAGAGAGTCTGCAGTACTTTCAAATGCAAGGTAATCCGAGCATCGTCTCACAAAGTACTGCGTGTTCCTGGAAATGGCAACCAACTGCGATTTCCTCAGAGCTCTAATTGGTGTGTCCTCGCCTCTATTATTTCATTTTGCTCGGTATGAGCATAACCAGATGTTGGGTTTTCAGAACAGAAAAAAGTGATGCTTTAGATGTGTGAAAGTGAAGGGCTRGAAAAATGATAAAACCAATTCCCCCAGGAAGTGATGAGAGATCAGATGAGCGAGACTAAAGAAAAGCTAAATGTACATGTGGAACTATTGTCATTGAGGCAGCCTACCAACCTCGGGAGCTGGAGCACACSTCAGTCAGAACTGACTTGAATTTACAATTCATTGCAAACTGAGAACTGAAGGGGGGTTAAAAACGGGATAAAAAAATCTCAGTTGTGTTCAAGGCAGCAAGGGCCATTTCCACATAAAATCAAGGTTTCAAATGGCTCCAGACTGAGAATGAAGTGTCACACAGGAGTGTTTGCAAACACAACCAAAACTGAGCCTGCTCACAGAAATCTGCTTGGGGCTGATGGAGTGAGGCAGGAATTGAACCCTTGAGAGGATCTGGTGTTGTCTGTAGCCTGCAGTGAGAGCAGCACAGAGCACTCCCAAAGAGTCACCTCATTCACCGCCAGCGAGGTCCCGGACACTCAGGATGCCATCAGCCAGGGCCAGGGACTTCTGGACATTTCCTATTTATGTTTTTAGTTCAGTGCAGCCATGTGCATTCACCCCATGGCTCCAGCAGCCCAAGAAACACAGAATCATCCACAGCAAGTTCATAACATCAATGTCTCTCTGCAATTGGGAGCAGGAGCAGCACCCCAGGCTGTGTGCCCTGCAGGGACATGCTGCTCTCTCACCCTGAACAAATCTCGTGCCTTGCAGGGACCAAGAGAAATCTGTGGGCACATTGAGCATCCAGTCCACGTTCTGCAGATATTCACCTTCAGGACTGCGGCTAAATCCAGGGTCAGAGCTRAATTCAGACAGCAGAGCAAGATGAAAAAAGGAAAATGTATATAATTGCCTGCTATTTTAATGAGCATCTCTGCTGTAAATCTAATCAAAAGAATTCCAAATACTGGGGAATAAGCATAGCAGAAAGCAGAATGATCAACCACAAATGGTGCCATATCCTACCTGCTGCTGACAGCAAAGAGCTGCTCTGATCCCTGGGCCTGCCTTCACCTTCAACTCAAGGTCTTAAGATGCACTGAAGCATCTCAGGCTGGCTCAGGCTGTGCAGTTAACTAATTTAACTGACATTTTATTTTAATTTCTTTGGTACAAGATCAGCCCCTTTTGTTCTTCTGTGCCACCTGCGAGTTCAAAATGTTATT
Organism: Malurus melanocephalus; assembly: GCF_030028575.1. Taxonomy (NCBI): domain Eukaryota; kingdom Metazoa; phylum Chordata; class Aves; order Passeriformes; family Maluridae; genus Malurus; species Malurus melanocephalus. The sequence continues at coordinate 70,957 of NW_026624319.1, forward strand.
TTAATTTAAATTATTATAACAAGCCCATTCCRGGTCTAAATTCTGGCAAGATTTCAGATCTTTGCAGGAACAGTACAACACTCGTGGTTAACACGCACTTAAACCTGGTGAAGTTTTGAGCTGGGTTTAACTGAGGCACTGATTCTGCTGCAGCCTCTGATCAGAGTGAATCGTGTGGGGCTCTGTGCTGCTGCCATGAACTCTTCTCTCCTGCTCCTGGACCTGCCCACAGGGGAACATTCACTCTTGAGAAGGAATCTACACGTTCCAGGAATATTTTTATTCAAGTCACATAAAGGCAAAAAGATCCAAGCGAGAAATAAAATCTGGTGGTAGATGAAGACTTGCAATGKGCTTGATTGGATAACTTGCTCCAACTGCTATGATTACCAAAAAAATCCATGCACAATTCCAAATTTACTTTGAGACAATAGCCAAGGGCTATCTGCAATCAGCTTCCTGAGTTACTCAGTGAGTTCCAGTCCGATCTGTTCAGAGCTTTCTACAAAGAACACTATCATCACAATATTTAAGCCATATTCTTTCACTTTCAGTCCTAAAGCTATTTTTCCTCCAAATATTATTCTCACTGTTAWAAGGGTTCCCCTCTGTCTCTCCATCTGTAATTACAATGTCATAAAATGGATTTTATTTGATCAATATCAAGAACACCTTTCTATGTATTTGCAGGAATGTTATTCCCAGCTGTATTACACCCAAATGTGAAGCATCAAATCCTTTCATCACGTGTCTCTGACTTTATTATAAGCAAAATCTATGCATTTCTTTGTTTAAAAACATAACTAACCTGTTTGCATGTGTAGGCACCTATGCAACCAAATGCACATTTGGACCCAAATAATCAGGAAATCATCACAAGGCAGCAGAGTTTTTAAACTGAGAAGAAAAGGMCTTTGATGGAGGAGAGGCAAAGGATGAGGAAATGCACAGGATGGAGGAAATGCAGAGCTGGATGTGCTATGAAGGAAGGAATGGCTTTATTAGAACCCTGGACTAGAATTTAGCAACAAACCCAATAGTCTGGAAGCCAGCACAGTGAGGAAAAGCACAAMACTAAACATTCAGCATTGTATTATGACTCAAGAAGCAAAACTGTATTTCTACAAGCTGCTTGACAAGGTAAAAACAAATCTGTTATCTCAGAAATCAGAACTTCACCAAGACAAATCAGCTGGGGAAAAAGAGCAACCGAAATCAATTTCCTGATGGACAGAAAGACAGGGTGTTTATGTTTCAGGTCTGGCAATTTTGGTCTCCCACCTTCAATTATCCATAATCCTKCCCCATCTTTCAAGACAAACGGAAGCTTTTTATTTTGCAAAGATTTGTTTTCATACTCCGTCTCCAGCCGAGAAAGGCACCTGTAGCACTGACAAACATCTCCACACCTCACTAATCAGTGCTTTTGTTTTCTTTACAGCAAATTTAATACAAAGGTTGTCAGGTTGGAGACGATGACCCCATTTAATGGCAAACAGGAGCACCATCAGGATCCTGAGCTCTCCTGATTAAACACACGGTCCCAGCCCAGCAGAGAGGGCTCATTTGTAAGAGCTGGGAACAGCTTTCATGTCCACTTAGGCTTTGGTGTGTCTGAGCAGCCTCAAAGCACAGGCTCCAATTAGTGACATCCATCATCTGTCCCACAACTGTTATCTCACAGCAACCCCTCATTTCTGATCAGTCCGAGCTGGGAGCAAACAGATTGTCCTYTTCACATCTGGAGCATGACTTCAAAATAGTATCTGCTGTAGGCAAGAAGTATTTTTGACAGACATATCTGATGAGTGGTCTGAGGAAAAAAAAGAGTTGAATTTTAAGAATAAAAGTGCTGAACCCATTAATTAAAACAGACAAAATGGGTTTTATGTATATAATCATTATCTATGAAACAAAGGCCTGTAATGTGAAAAGATAAAAATAGAGTGAACAGTATATGACAAAGCTGAAARACTGCTGTAATGATGGGCTAAAACACCTCTAGGTAACTTAGCACGAAGAATTGGATGTCTTTTATATATCAACGTGGTTTTGAACAATTTTAGAGAGAACAGCAGTGAAGATTAAACTAAAAAAATTCATACATATTCCTCAGATGTTTTTTAAARCCTCTCCTTCAGCTTGGAACACAGGCACGAGTTTGTTACTGCAGATTCATGCCATCATTACTTTGTAGGCCAGCCAGGGGAAACACTTCATGTTATGGGTTTACAACCAAAAGCCCGAGTGTTTATTACTGAAAATCCAAAAAACCTGAAATCACAGGAGTGCAGCTTATCTAAAGAAACAAGCACAWCGTGGTTTTGAAAACAATGGGGTGTATTCTTTCCTGATTTTCTAATGCATTCCAAAACGTTCCTCTGAACTGTTTAATTTCTCCCCYGATTGCCTCTCCCCCGTGCCCCTTCCACCACCTGCACGATGTGTCTGCAGCACATTTGTCTCAGGGAGAAAATTCCCCTGATCACTGAAGCCTTTAGCATCTCTYCTTTCTTTTCCTACTAAAACCAAAATGCCCCATTTCCTGGGTTATCACTCACTTTTTAAATAATGCATCCACATATTAAAAACTYCAAAATAATCTAAATGCAGACCCCTTTGGCTTTCTTGTTCTGCTTTTTTAATAACTACAGATATTAATAAGGTGCACTTTAATCTCTCTCATAAGCTCCGAGAGTATGAAACAGAACCCTCCCAAATTTCCCTGAGACAGTTGTGAGGCTGTAAATTGGACCCCTGCTGGCCCTTGGCTGCCAGAGGGGCATTGGTGTGCTGATGATGCTGTGGGGAATGGCAGATGAGTTCCTCCTGCCCCAACCTTCAGGGCTCCTGCACAGCACCAAATCTGTGCTCTTCCCTCAGCAGCAGAAGGGCTCATAACCCTGAAAGTGAGGGCTGAGAAACCCATTATAAAGCACAAACCACCATCCACTGCTGCAAATCATCTCTTGGTAACGAATGCAAATGAGTCCCCAAAGATGTATTTACTGAACCAGACAGCTGTACAGGAAAAGAAATGGCAGCTTACAGCTTCTGCCCCTCGGTGATGGTAAAAATAAGTTGCTTTCCATAATTACAGCAGTGTAGATTTAAAAGAGAGGAGAAGAAAGTATTTCTTGGCTAAGGTTTAAAACCAGATTCTCTCTCCCATCATGAGACTTGGCAATAGGCCAGACTAACCAGAAGTGGTACCTAATCCATCCGTGGTGCCAGTCTGTATCAATGSCATTTCTTTAAAGCAGAGAGGGCCACCAAAATACAGTTCAGCAAATTTGTGTATTTAAAAAATGAAAAAATAGTGTCAGTGAGCACAGAGTGCTGAGGACCTGWGGCTGCAGCGTGGATGGATTAGAACACGGGGGTGTGTGCAGCCTCGTGCTACAGACAGGGCAGTTCAAAGCAAAGCTTGGCCTGAGCCATTCTCCATCCCAAACCAATGCGAGGAGCACAAAGGGAGGAAGGTTTGCTCTGGGTGCATCCATCTCTCCTTGCTGGGTCCGAGCCAGAGCTCCCTGGACTGAACTCTGTGTCTCACCTGCAGCTCCTCTGCGGGTGTAGGGGAAATGCAGAGYTCATCCTTTACAAGGACAAAGTTCCCAAGGACAGAAAAGTCATGGTTTGCAGGAAATAAACTTGACAACATTAATCTTAGTAAAATGTGAAAGAACTGAATACTGAAGAGTTGCATATGTCATTGTTTTATCACCAATATAATGATCATAAATTATTTATCTTTTAAAACTGCTTTTCAACTTCTTGGCCTCCAAAGTGTTCAATAATCACTGATTGTGAGTCTGAATTTATGAAASATTTAAAGTAATGCTCAGCTTTTGGCCCATTTCAGCTCACCTGAACCGGGCCCAGTCCTTTTGGATGTGGTTGATTTGCACTGAGGATGCTTTGCTGGATTAGACTGAGAACCCTCAGATCATTTGGCTGCTGCTGCTGCTGCGATGCTGAACAGGCACAGAGGATGTGGGGAAGAATGGGCAGAGCTGGCAATGCTCTGCATTTCTCTGTCAGGGTTTCACGGGGTTTGTCCTTCTGAACTTTCCACCCAAACCCTCCCATCTGAGCCCGTTATTGCAGGAACCCCTGAGAGTCTSTGTGGAACTGCACAGACAACAACAAATAAACCACACAACCAACACTCACAGCTCCGCTGATCTGGAGAGCCAAATGCAAAAACAATTATTTGATATAAATATTTAATATCCTTAATGCTTCCAACACATCCAACATTTTCTTGCTCTTTTTTTCTTCTCTTCAACTCCTGGCTTCTGCMAATGCTGGAAACCAGCTGTGGATCATGATTACATAAAATTATTTTACTGAGTAAACACTGGGTCAATCCATTTTCCCCAAATGTCAACAGAAATTGTTCACATTTCTTTTATAGAGTAGAWGGCTGATTCTAAAGCAATTACAGCCATGACAATTATGGTCCAAATGTACCTCATACTTTTATGTTTTTAGCATTTGTTTGACTGAAAAAGTCTGAAAAAATCCCCAAAGCAACTTCAAATACTCCTTTCCTGACCTTATTTTGCCAAACTTAATTAAAAACTCCTACTCAAAACCATCCTCAGGTTTCCTCAGGTTTTCCACATGTCGTGGGTTTAAACCTGGGGTAAGGATCATCCTTCTGTAGTGGGTCTGGTCTCTCCTACATTAATCTTGGAAGAATAAGAGAATTACTCAAACAATTCCCTTCTAAATTAGGTCTTCTAGCATGCAAAACTTTATTTAGAAATAYACAGCCAAAAGCCAAATTCTTTATTGCTTCTGTAGCGACCTTTAGAATTYGGCTGTCTTTTATCCAAAATCCCCCTCTCACTATGTGAGCAGTTTAAGAGGATCAGGAAAAAGCAACAAATAATTTACTCCCACTTTAGTGCTCCTTTAAATGGTCAGAAAAGAGTTTCAGTGAAASTACAGTCAGATCTATTGCTAGTACCCAGCAGCACATCACGAAAGGAGACATAGCTAAGATTAAAAATAATAATCATAAAAATCATCCATGGAAAAGAATCCATCTAAAGTTGTTATTCAGTGTCTGGCAGAGAAAATGCATTCTCTACCTGAGACCAGTAATGAGTCATCTAAGCAACTTGAAATGAAAAGCATATCGAAAGGATATTAAAAATAAAAGCATTTAGAATAAAAAACAAAAAAAAAAAGATGATTCCAGGCAGGTAAACACTGGAGGAGATTACTGAAAAAGATGGGATTAATATCAATCTTATCTCCAAAGCAGAGGAGTTAAAAGTACATCTGGCAATCTGCTGGTGTTATTGGTATAAAAATGCGTGTAAATGGCAGACAGAGGATTCAAAAGAGCCCTCTTTATTTCCTCCCCTCTCCCCCCTCCCCAGATAAAGAAGGTCTGAAAATAAACAAGAATAACTCAATGTGTGAAAACATGGRCTGGCAGAAAGGTAAAAACAGAAAATAGACCTCAAGTCTCCATGACAAATCTATCTATATGCAGGCTTCATTTCACACAGTTTTGGAAATGAAGATGAAGGCGTGGGAKGCAGGGTCACAGCGTTCTGGTGCTTTGAACAATACATTGAATTACATTGTAGGTCAGATTCCTCCAGAGACAAGAGATAAAGTCATCTTCAAAAACTAGAAAGGACATACGAGAAATGCGGCCCTAAGGAATTGTAAATTAACCAGGAAAAATGTAAAGCTAAAAGAAAAGGCTGTAGGAGAATATGAATGTGTCCCTTGTCCATTAATGTGTCCAGGACAGAGCCAGGAGAGGGAAAGCACTGCCAGTGGAGAACTGGAAATGGCACACCAGGGCTGTGAATTGCAGATGGTGAAACCACCAGAGCACCAGGGGGTTAGGGAATATCAGCCCATCCCAAAAACAAACCCACACCTCCAGGGGGTTAGGGAATATCAGCCCATCCCAAAAACAAATCCACACCTCCAGGGAGTTAGGGAATATCAGCCCATCCCAGAAACAAACCCACACCTCCAGCATCACAGGCATCCATCCCACGGCTCTGGGTCCAGAACAATTCTTACACTGAAGAAAATCAGATACCCAATCATAGAAAAATTAATCAAGATAATGAGAATGACTGATAACTAAGAGAACAGACCTGCCTTTCTGAGACTGCCTTCCTAAAATGAGATAGAGGTGTTGCTTCCTGGATAGCAAAGGATCTGGATGRGAGTGAGGAAAAAATAATCCAAGGAAAAACCTGCAACCACTGCCTCCATTAAAAAAGAAGTAATCACTAAATATTTTCATGTCTTCCAGTTTTAATTTTGATTCAATGAGTCACCAAATTAAAGCAGTGATAAGCAAAACCAGCTTTTTGCGCAGAGATGAGAAAAGAAAGCACAAAGCTCTCTGAGACATCAGGTTTGTTAATCATCCTGAGAAAACKGATGTCCAAAGTATCTTTTGTACCCTATGTGAGCAGCACCTCGCTTTCTTTTATGTAATTGAGACATGGCTTCGGAGTTACAAAGACCATCTACTGCTCACCAGAGGGCCTGGGCTAATTACTAAACAATTCAAGCTCACAATGCTAATGAACCCAAAGCTGCCTGGCACTGCARTGGCCCCAGGCCATTGTTACAGATGTTGGGTGAATTTCTGGAAAAATCCTTTTCTTCACATGCTCAGTGTAAGGGAAGGGATGGGGCTTTCCCTATTGATCTTCAAATCATGAATTTTTAATGAAAACAAAACTCTTTTTCTGTCTTTTTACAGTCCAAATATCCTTGCCTCTCAAGGAGAAAGAAAATGCTGAACTGCTTCAGAAAGGGAGACACTTTTATGGAAAAAGAGACACTTTTACCGATCTTTTAGCACCAATTATTCATATCCAGCTGATTGTTACAGCTTTGGTTCCAAGAGAATGGATTATTACTAAATGATTTATACTGAAGCACTGTTWAAAATGAATACTTATTACAAATTAAATTGAACAAGGGCCTATATCTGAGCACCACAGGGGATCAGAGATCACTTCCCACTCTCCCACCTATTTATCTGTGCAAAGAATCAAACTCCTCTGTAGACCACATCACTTTTATACAGCCACATTAATGCACCTTCTTTTTCCCACACATTTTTTGCTTTTCACCTGGCAGCTGTACGTGCTTTGGAATGGTGATGGGCAGCTCCTATCAGAGATGCCTYTGAAAAAATCTTTGCCATCATAATRCAGTAAGTAATAACATCATTAAAAAAAAACTGCCCACACTTGGAGAGACCAAGAATACCTCACCAGAAATAAGTTTTGATACGGGTTCTGCACAATGAAATTTCCTTTGGAAAAAAATGAGGAGAAAATAGTGTTACAGCTATTGCAGGTGATAAGCCTTTTTACTGTAAGACAGATGAAAATATGTATGAGCTTAGTCCACAGAAATCTCTATTCTATTACTGAGTCATTAAGTCTAAACATTAAAAGCTGATCTCCATAACAGAGAAACACTGTGGCTGTATTAATGGTGATTGTTAGAAATTGATATTTCAATCTGTGTGCACTACAACTCAATTCCTGTGAAGGATCTGGTTTGAATTGCTTTGTTTGCAGCAGCTGAAAGTGTGAAGCTCATTAATGGGAGATTCTTCCACAGACAAAATACTTTCCTTTGGCATCATARGATGGAACAGGAAGACGTGGTAATGTTGCCCTCAATGGATGCTTGTTAATATCTTATAGAAACARCACAATTTGAAGACTTATTTGCATTTAGATATAGTGTTATTAACATTGTATAAGGTTTCATTAGAAATTCCTATCAGTAGTAAACAAAGCACCAAAGCTGGCAGGAGAATGATTACAGACACAGCTGCCAGWCTCGTACAAACTGGACTCCAGACAAGCTGGAACTTGCCACTGAACAACTGGAAATAGGAAAACCTGYATTTTTCAGATGAATGAGATAAGACAAGATTAATGTTTATCTGAAAATTAGGAAGAAAACAGCATTATTTGTTTTGCTGGCTTAGTCTACCCTATTTGCATTTTTTCATGTTTTGATGCTTGTGGTTTCCTCCAAGAACATAAAAGGCTGCTGCAGAAATTGGGGCAAGAGGCTGAGGAAAGGTAATATTGGAAAGAAGAGCATCTCACCCTCTGTCTATTGGGTTTTTTTCTAACATATCATGCAGAAGTAGAGGCCAGATAATCAGTTACAAATCATTTTTGTAATTAAACTTCTCCACCTCAAAAATTTGCAGTTCATTATCCCTTTTCCCCCCCACAAAGTCAACAGTTCTGATCCTCTAAAAGATGAAGTGTCCAYTCTGCTGGAGAAATGTCACAGTTTCCCCTCTGTGTGTTCTGTCATTGCTGTCATTGTCTGCCCACCCTCAGGAACCCTTCATTCTGACTGTGAGCTCTACAAACGCCTTCCAAGGGAAGGAAAGCTCCTGTGCCCACTGCTCTGCCCTATGAACGGGGAACAACCTCAGCAGCTCCTCCCCAATCCCCTCTTCAGCCAAGTTCCAAATGCAACTTCACACAGGATGAGGAAAGTTTAGAGTTGCTAAAATAGCTCAGACTTCATTTCAGTCTTTCTCATGCCAATTTGCTAAAGCAGTTCAAGAAACAAGATTTGCCCTCATTTAAGAGGTCCTTGAAGTACTCTGGGAAGAGCAAGAGAGAGCTCCCATCACTTTTGTAGTGGCTGATCATGTGAGAAATACAGCACTGGTCCCAGTCCAACAAAGCCTTTAGGCATGTAGAAATTCTGTGWAGACTTAAAATAAGTGCCTTGCATGAGACTGCAAAGCAAGATGAAAAAAAAAATCATCTGGATGGGCAATTCATGTGTTGAGTAGCAGTGAGCACAGGTAAGTAGATCTAAGTGACAAAAGAGGACAATACAGACAGAACTGCTGTCATTACCATAGCAACAGCAGAACAGCAATTATCTGAAACACCATAGACAGGGAAAAAAAAATTACTGATTTTCACCTGGAATCTCGTATCTTAGGGCATATTTCTTTAGCTGTAACAATTTTACACAAAGTGTGTGAATCCTTCCCTTTCCCTACCAATTCAATCCCAGAAATGTTTGAGTTGCAAGGACCCCAAAGGTCACCCAGTTCCAACCCCCCTGTGTAGGCAGGGACATCCCCCTCCAGGAAAAAAAATGTGTGATGCCCAAGCATTATCTTCCTGGAGTGGCATGAAGGGGGAAATGATGGCCACATGAGCCATTAATGACTCATGGAACAGTCACTGATGGAGCACTGGCTGGAATTAAAAYGGGGAGGGGRAATCRTTACCTGTCCCARTTCAGCACCTGCATGGCAACGCAGAGAGAGGGACAAAACCACATCCATTCCTGCCCCTCTGAATTCATTTTTGTCATTCAACCAGCTATCCAGCATGTTGACTTACATCTATTGCTGCCTGTCCTGGTTAAGGAAAAAATACTTCCAGGCCTTTGAATAACAACACATGAGGTCTGTGTTCACTTTAAGTGGAAAGTATTACAAACTCCAACCTGTTAAAACCATTCAAACCATTATTATACCTTTCTATCACACTTGCCATATTTCATTCTATATTTCTTGCCAAAACAAAACCTCTTATATAAGCTTTTATGCCTCATTTTGTATGTTCCTTCAAATGCATTACTATTAATTGGTTTTTCTCTGCCTTCCAAATTTAGCTCACACCATTATTTTTTAGCCCAAAACTTTTTGCAGTCTGCTGGTTTTAAATTGGATCTTACTTAGCATTTCCAGGTCATCCATTTGGCCAGCAATAACATGCATTTTTGAACAAMAGCAGAGAAAACAGATTCTCCCCAGGGAGCAGCGAGGGACAGGGCTGGAAATATTGCAGCATTTGCAATGCCCAGGTTCTGCACTCAGGCTCTGCTTCCTCTGCAGCCTTTCGGGGCTGGACCAGTCCCACAAAATCACCAGCTCCTTCCATTTGCAACGCTTGTTTTCAGCCCTTTGGGCAAAGACCAACTGCTCCAAGAAAAAGGACATTAATTAACAACAAGGCTGGGTGCACACAGCCCAGGAGAAAGGAAAGAAGCACCACTGTGATTATAAATGTTCAGAGCTCAGGTTATGTAATTAAGAAGATGAAAAGCTTCATTGTGAAATTACAGCAGCTTACATACATTGCAAGTTTACTAAAAAAAAGGAAACAGCTTGTCATTYAAGACTGGACTGCTTCTGGCAGAAGCCTGGGATGTGAGAAATACCTAAGAGAATTTATGCCTTGGGCTGACACTGTCAGCACGTTCATTCTCAAAGACTCGTCCCACTTCTGTGGGGCAGGACAGCAGGCAGGTGATTTCAAAGTAAATACAATATTTTGTGTCTACCTCTTTGCACAGGAGTTTGAGACTGCACAAAGTACCGTTCATGACAGAAGTGAGATTTTGTTTAAAAATGGAAAGGCCTCAGGCATTGAGGTTTGAGTGCAAACCTACATTACCTASAGTAAAGTTACGCTGTAATTGTTTGGCTGAACTAAGGCATCAACAGAAGTTGTCTTTTTTTCTTTGCTAATCAAAACGATCCATGGTCATTCCCATAACATCATTAAAATACCTTTATTTACTAATAATAAGTAGATGTTGCTCCTGGGTTTCACCCTTTCTGTCATCTTTGCTTGGATATTTTCATTCTCACAGTCTCCTCTGATCTACAGTGCTATAAGATAGCATKTATCCTCTCTCCTGCTACAGGTAAGAACTGAGAGAAATGAAAACACAGCAGACTGGAAACACCTAAAGGCTTAATTGTTTACACCATCAGATTTCTGCAAACTTGTGAAGAGCAAACCCCAGCCCGGGGCAGCACATCACCCGCTCTCTGTGGGATGGGGAGGTGGAATGGGCTGTCAGGGTTAAATCGGGGTACACACCACTGCTCTGTCATCAGGGATGATTCTCTGTGACAATCAAACACTTTGCAGAGGTTTCATTCTGCAACCACAGCAACTCTTCCAGGATTTCCCAGCAGCTCTCCAAGTGCATGAGATCAGCATCTTTCCAGAGTGAAATCAGAGCAGATCCTCCAGTTCCCTCTTCATGGGGAAGCACAAACTCTGCTCTCAAGGTCTCTGCACTGCTCCAAGGCACCAAGTTTATTACCAGAGCTCCTCTGCCTTTTCAGGCCTTTATTTCCTGGGATATTTCATATTTAGTGATTTGATGTCACATTTATATAATACAAGAGCTAATAAAGGACTATCCATTCAAGAAGATGGGCTTTTCAAAGTAATATATGTAATACAAAGAATATTCACTAGATTAAAAAAAAACAACAAAAAAAACAAACCCAGCCTAAAACAAACCAATCAAAACAAATTAAAACAAACAAAACAAAGAAAAAACCCTCACATAAAAACCCCAAAACAAACAAAACCAAAAACCARGCAAACAAAAAACCAAAGCAAGAAACCACCCAAACCAACCAACAAAAMATTCCTTTAACAAACGAACCCTGAAGTGGTGCAGGCTGATGGTTTCTATGATTATCAGAATGTGGGAACACTTTGCATTACCAGAATAATATCTGTACATAAATGATAGGATCTGTATTTTAACAGACCCATACTCACAATATTTTATTGCGTCCTGATGTAGMAGAAATATTTTGTACTTGAGCTCCCTGGCTGGGATCTGCAGCAGTCCATGAGCTGAAGAGTARCACCCACCTGGAGCTGTGGACAAATGCCATGGACAGGGGAGATTTAGGGACAGAAACCATTCCACTGACAGCCAACAGATCCCTCATGGCCAAAGGAATAAACAGATCATTTCCTACAGCACCAAAGCAACCTTGAACAGAACATAAACCAGCTGCAATTTCAAACTGCAGGCAGCACTGAGAGGACAAGAGTCAACAAAAAAAATCTTCAAAATTCTAACAGAAACACATTCTAGTGTAATTCAGAACTATAATGAGATTGTAAACTAARATCTGCATAAACATAAGGACATTTTCCCAGAGTAAAGAACCATCTTCCCATTTCATTCATAGAAAGTAATACGTATTTGCGCAGGAAATCATTAGGAATAATTAATTTGTATGAACATACATAATAATTTTTCTAATTTGGCTTTATACCATTATCCACTGCAAAACAGAACTCCAAACAAATGAAAACGTTCAACKGCAGCTGCAATAGTAACTTCTGGAAAGTACCACATTAAAATACTCCCAAGGTCAAGGGACTCAGAGACACCTGAGTGAGGCAGCGAGGCTTTAAGGTGCTCAGGAAGTTGGGGAAATCACAGCCAGACACACACACCTTCCCCGAGATGCTCAGGGGATGTTTTCCTAAGCAGCACTCGAGCTGCCATCACAAGCACCACTGAAGTCACAGCAAACTCAAAAGCCATTTKGATTTTCTTTCCTCAAGTGACACTATGTAGCTCTGGGATAAATTACTTTCAGATGCTTTAAATGTAATTTAAAACACACCACTTACAATCAGGAAAACATTGTTTATGAATGTTTTATAATGAAACGATGGAAAATCCATCTTTGCTCGGATGTTGGCAAAAAAGGAAAGATTGAAAAAAAGCTTTGCAATGATTGTTCACCTCAGTGGACATWCCAATAGCACAGATTAGTAATTGATGACGATTTAAATTTATTTCCAGACAATATGATGAAATGACAGGGSAGGGCAGCCACCATACAAAGGAAAGGGCTGGGATCTGTGTGGCGGCTGCCTGAGACCCTCTCTGGGGCAGCATTTGCAGGGTTTAACCCCAAAAGTTCAACATCCACCCAAGGTCAGCAATGTCGTTGGCACAGAGCCACATCTGTCCCCAGAGAAAACAGGAGGGGAAGGGGATGGAGCATCCCAGCTCCTCCATGCGTGGGGAGCTCAGGTGGCACCCAGAGATCCCACTGGGAGGAGAACCAAGGCAATGGAAGGAGGGATAACAAAGAATTGGATCACACTGCACCCCAGCAAGAGCTTGTTTATCCTAACTTGGAGTGCCAAGGAGAATCATGGCCCGAAGCAATGCCATTTATCCTCAGCTCTTTACAGGACAACGCAGGAAACCCATGTGATTAAAGAGGCAGCTCTGTACTTTATTGCTCTCGAATTCTCTCTTATTCATGCATCTCTGGATAAATTCAATCTGTTCTCCAATATCATCAGAACAGCCCCAGGAACACCTGAGAGCTGAGGTGATGATGTGATGCACAGAGTGTGGGGCACAGGTAAAGCTTCAGCAGCCACAGCACTCGGGGATCAGGGCTGGSTGTGAATGTGCCCTCTGAGCTGGAGGAGCAGAGCCCTGAGCTCCTGCTGGGAATCACCAGCCCAGGGCAGCAAACCAGACATGGAGACATCGGGCTGAYAGCAGCAGCTCTGCTGGCATTCTCTGAGAAAACACCACACCTGTGACAGCAAACCACGCCAGCAGTTTGGGGTTTTGCTTTGGGTTTTTTGAAGAGGTGCACAGAGGAGGCAGCTCCATCTGCTCAGTGACTGCTTCCTCCACATCTGAAACAGCTCAGAGCCCTGGGTGAGAGCCCTCCACATCTGAAACAGCTCAGAGCCCTGGGTGAGAGCCCTCCACATCTGAAACAGCACAGAGCCCTGGGTGAGAGCCCTCCACATCTGAAACAGCTCAGAGCCCTGGGGTCTGTGGTCAGTCCCCAGCTCAGGCCAGGTGCCCACACAGGGGTGACACAGGAGGGCCTGACTGGGAGCACTTTGGTGGAAATGGCAGACAGTTCTCCACGTGGATTAGAAATGACAGTATTTATTTATCCGGCAGATTAGGTTAAAATCATATACTCTTTATGGGTCTTGCTGAGGTTCTCTCTTTATTAATGGATGTTTTTACAGTAATTATCAGAATTTGGGGTAACTGCTTCATGGCAAAGTATAAAAAATAAAATTAATACCCAGAACTGGTCACCAGATGTCAGTGTATTGTCATTCCAACATGGYCAAAAGTACACAAATCCATCAGCAGAAAAGAAAATCATATACACAAACAAGAGGTAAGAGAAAATCTGGAATATGAAGAAACAGCCTCCTTGTCAGTCAGCAGACCTGGAAGAACAAGATGCCATTGTTTACTTTGCAACACATTTATCAACTCTGTTACTGATTTATTACATTAATTCCCTGAGGGCTTTCCCCAGCACCAGYAGGTATCACTGATTACCCTGCAGTTGCCGAAATTTAGGACGAGCAGTGACTCTGTGAAAAGATGCTCCCAATGCAAGCAGGCAGGTCTGTATCAGGACCACAGTGCACTGTCTGCCTGAGTAGTTTCTTCCACTGCCCATCTTTTAGGAAAATTCCAGTATTTCTGCTATAGATATACTTGCTCACCTCTAGATATAAGGTAAAAACACTATTTTCCAGAATAAGATCACCATTTTACAGACATGGAATGTTCTCAGGCACAGAAGTTGTCTATTCTCCCATGAAGGGTTTCCATTGCAATGAACTGCTGAGAATCTCCATGAAAACCTGCACCTTGCAGCTCGGTGTGCCTGAGAGCTCTCTAATTACAAATACTCAAACCACCAGGGCTGTCACAGGCAGAGAATGGATAATGCAAGGAGTCTGTGTATGTGTTATGAAAGGGGTGAGACAAAAGGCTCCAAATCCGTGCTGAAGAGCAGCAGCAGCAGAGCAGCGCGTGTGAGAGGCAGCAGAGCTCCAAAGAAGCTCCCAAACCCGGGCATTTGCCACAGTGACAGTGACAGCAGCCTCAGGCAGCCCTGGCACCCCTGTGCCCTGTCCTGGCTGTGCTCGGGGGATTTGTCACCTGAGGGAAAGTTCCTGAAGGGAATCGAGAGCTGAGCGTGTCCGGTTCTCTGATGAACCAAGGGCAATCGATGGACAGTCATGGTGGAGACCTAAAAGGAATTTCAGATGGCCTAACTCMCTTTTTGACAAAAAGCAAATGTATCTATTTGTATGTTTATTTAAACAAAATAAAAACCAGAAACAGTCCCATGGGGTCCATAAAGTGGCCTTGCAGAGTCCAGTGAAATCGAACTGAAAACAACTGGACTGGATTAGAGGAAACAGAATCTTAACCAAAGGATTAAAATGGCTGGAAAAGGGAGGAACAGAGCAGGGATGACAGAAATGCCACAGTCTTCTGTCACTCACAGTCATAAAGAGGACTGCACAGTGTTTTAATTTAAAAATACTCCCACTTTAATGAAAAATAARACATACAAGGAAGGGTAGGTGGAGCATGTGAACTCTGGTACAATTTAGGAGTACTGAAGAATATGGCCTTAAATGTCATAATATTGTTTTTAACACCATTAAACATTCTAAGAATTCAATCAACACACTCCTTGCCATTACATAATTAAAACTCAGAATAAAATAGTATAATTGCTGTTTTATGGCCATCATTACATAATGAGTGGTTTTATGGCAATCTCAGCTAAATCTGGACTTGGGTAATGTAAAAAAGTTGTTGATTTCCATGGGACCATTCATGATTTTGATTCAGAATTCTTCAAAATAAAGAGGAATTCTGTCAAAGATGTTCATGGTTTACACTTTTTAAAAGATTTGAGAGGGGTTTTCCTTTTGAAAGGGTTTAATAAAAGCTTAAAAACTCAGAAAATGTAAAGTGAATTTTTCTTAGAGGCATAAACAGCCAGCTTCTAKCTGATTAATAGAAATGCTCAGAAATGCTAAAGTGATCCTTAATGAAGATGGTAAGCCCCAGAAAATAACAATTTATGGGCAATATATAACTTAACTTAAAACGGCAGCTCAATCATGGAGCCTCTGCCTCCCACACACATTACGTGCTGTGCCTCTTGAGATCTGAGGCATGAAAGACACAGCCTAAGGCAGAGAAAGGAAAAAAACCCTAAAAAACCCSTTAATCTTTGTGTGTGTGCACTGTGCCTCTCAAATATTGGTTCAGATTGAGAAGCTTTCTGTCCTGGGGCTGCCTCAGCCTTTTCCTGGGAGATGCTCTGCAGCTCAGCCTTTCCTTCTCCCAGTTTGCTCCCATCACTGGGAGGGGCTGGAGCACTGGGCAGTGGTGGAGAGTCACCCCAYTCATTCCTGATTTTGGGAATTGCTCTGGGGCCTGTGAACCCCTGCCAGCTCAGTCTCCTTTCTTCAAGCATAATATCAAACAAGGGCTCCGAGATGAATGGCAGCAATCAAGGGACGCATCCAAGCCTAAAATGAAATCAAAGTAAGGAAATTTCTCACCAGTGTCACAATATGCAATTTTTAATATGAAATTATTATCACAACTTAGGGCAGTGTGTGCARGGTCTGGAGTACTTACAGAACTCAYTGTGCTCCTGAAGTCTTGATAATGCATGGGCACCTCAGGTGTGCAATGGAATTTCCTTGTGCTGGCACCACTGCGATCCACCAACCCTCACACTTAATAATATAATTACAGTTTAAAAATATCAATATCAAAGGATTGTATTCTGCAAGACCAACTGAATCGATACAAGGGTTTTAATTTTATTCTTATTGAATAACCATTCTATTTCATGGGTAGGGGAACCTTAAGTTCTTGCTTCCTTCACTCTTTTATTACCTGAAGKGACTGTATTTGATGGATGTTCATTCATGAACAAACTTTTGGCCCTTGGAAAAGAATAAGATTAATTTGTACATGCCTCTTGTATTCAAAAGCATCACTTATTTGCAGCTCTGATTTCTAGGCACAGAAAAGGATTTGCCAGCAGTCCTTTCATCCAAAGAGCAATTCCAGCCCTTGGAATGGCATCATGCAAATGAATCAGGAGGTTTCATGTTCAGCTCTAAAATGAATTCAGTGGAATCTGCCTAACCCTATTGTCAGTGACACATTAAATCTGGATTCTCATGTTTAAGCATGGCCTTCACTCTCTCATCCCTTACAGGCAGATGCAAGTTACTCTAAAAGATTATTAGAAGAGCAAACCCTTCGATTTATATTTAAATGACAACTCTGATGATGTTCAGATGTAACCTTTATATTTCATCCCATGTTTGGTCTAACTCCTCCCCATGCTAATGCCACTTTTACCTACCCAGAGATCTGACAAACAGAAATGTGCTTCAACCAAAACCCAAGAACTTCATTAAGAAGTAATTAAGCAATTGATGTGGAGGCATTTGGATTTCTTCRCCTTGGACTTGCTTACATTTATAATTTATTTCTCCATTTGTACAGTTCAATTTATACCACATAAAAATTCTTTGCTCCTTTCCAGAAAGGTCTGGGGGAGGGGAGGAAGAAATGGGAACCTCAGAACTCAAAGCCAACGTGCTTCTTGGAAAGCCCTCAGATTGTTTGGCTTTCTGATTGATTACAAGTTAACTGATTGATTAACCTGCCAGGCTGAGTTCAGCAGCAGAAAACAGCAGAGATAAGGCAAAACTAAAGGATAATATTTCACATTTGAAATCCTGACCAAGTTGAGAGGCTCCTCTCAACTCTGACATTTATGAAAAGAGATTTAAAATAAAACGCCCACAGATACTGCACTGCAATCCAAACAGGTCACAGTTCAAGCTGAGGCCTCCATACACAGGGAGCAGATCTGTGAATATACAGTTTTCAYCATATTTTCATGTTTCTTTTCTGGACTGTGAACAGTGTCTAAATACATGCTAAAACAATCTGCTGGGATCATTCAYTCATCTCACTTTTCAGGTCCATAAACCTTTACTCCTTGTCCAGATTTGATATTCTGGKTTTTGTTTTCTTTCCTGCCTGCACATGAGGTCAAAAGACTTTTGCATAGTAAGCAGCAAGAGATTCCTTCAGGAAAGTTATCAYTCAGTGTCTTTATGTGATTCTCTTCCTAGCATTCAATGGCTTTTGAAGCAGAGGCACTCCACATAGTCCGAGCCAAAAAGCACATTAATGGATTCATCTAAGAGAAGTGTGCTGTTCAATAGTATGTACACTGACACATGTAAATGCCATGGTGAGAACATGCTGACATTGTTGAAGTTAATGATCCAGCTGCATTATCATTTCCAACACTGTAATACTGAGAAAACCCAAGAAACTTGCTTTTCYGCATTTTGGCACAGCATTCTCACCAGGCATCTTGCAGAGACAGCTGAACAGCCTTTCTGTACTTCACTAAAGAGCACTCTATGATTTTATCACTGAATTTGGGACAACAGGTTAGCTTTACCTACAGCCTTGAGCAAATGTTAACATCATGTTTGATAATTCAGAGGTCTCAGCCAGCTCAGGG
>NW_026624319.1:89356-94840 GCF_030028575.1 Malurus melanocephalus
GTGCATATAAGCCATATTTAATGCACATCAGGAGGAAGGACAGCCCTTTTGCCAGACTGACCTGGCACATGCAAAAACCTGTTTGCTTTTCACCTGTGAGTGTTGTGCAGCTGGAGCACCACTGACAGTTCTGAGGCAGACGGGCAGGGCAGAGGGGAAGGCACACGCACTGTGGTGGCTCTTTTTTGATAACAGCAGAGGCAAAACGCTCCCATTCTGCCTGCTTGGCAAAATAAGGAGATGCTCTTCAAAGTTTACCAAGGAGGAGCTGTTCTGTGGAATAATTGCTTGTCATTTCTGTGTAATTACGTTTTGACTGAAGCTGCTCTTCAGACAAGGAATGCGATCTGAAGCACGGGCACTTCTCACCCTCTTGTCTGTGTGTACGGCAATGAAGGAGGCTTTTGAAAAATCAGAAATCCACATCAGCAACACACAATGCTCTCAAAGAAAACGAATAAAAGAATGTGATGCTCTAAATGGCCTAAAGAACAGAAGAGCCACTGATGAGTTTTGGTTCATTCCATCAGGATATGTTAATTTTCATGGTTCAGAATGAAGGGCAGAGCTTTACAACAGCAGAAAATCAAATGAAAACAATGCAACACCATGSCCTCGGTTCATATTTCACAAGTCAGGAACCACTGCCAGCTCATTTCAGCAGGGCTGAACCAACCCTGACTCACAAATGCATTTAGCCACCAAAGGCCTTTTTTCACTGTGAAAATGCAGCTCATATGTTCCAGCCCCTGTCTCAAGCAGTGCTGCCGTTTATTCCTTTTCTACCTAAGTGTGATTTGCTTCACAGTTTTAAAATTTCCTTTCAGCTACAAGTTCTGCACAGGGACTGTTACTCAGAAAGGATAAAAATGGCAAGCACAGTTGACCATTCCTGCCTGAAGCCACTCAGCCCCAGCGTTTCTTTGAAATGACAGCAACACAGATTGCATTGGCCAAGGGAGAGATATGATAATGGCCCAGGCAGRCAGACAGACAGACAGACAGACAGACAGACAGACCTTTTCCTCTCCTTGGCTTTTTCTATGACCAGACAATTACTTTGAAGATTATACTCTAGGGAGAGATTTTCTACAGATCTCAGGTATGCTCTCAATTCCAAAACAAATGCACAGATTTTTAAAACCTGTTCACAGCTGTTTTTTTCCTTTCCTGTAATTTATGTTTTTACTGACCGTGCACAGCTGTCTAACAGAAACAAGTTTAACAAGTTTATTTGTGAGTGACCTTCTTGGACAGCCTTTGTTTTGTTGTTGAAAACACTGTCAGAAATGGAGGCATCAAGAGTACACCTTTGAGCAYATATCCAGCCTTTCAACACAGAATAGCTGGTTTCAGAGAGACAGCAGCTTCWGAGTTTCTGGCAAAAAAACTCCTTATCAATATTTGGTAATGCCATTTGATAATGTTGCTGTGCCATGTCYGCTCTCCATGGGCTGGCTGGAATTTTACACAGGGCATCACACCCAGGAACTCTCATGATACATCACAGTAATTCAGTAAAAGAAAATAAYTGCACATGACCTGGAATATAAAGCTCAGCTGCTGGAAAAGTTTGGGAATATGCAGCACTCAGCATGATRTATCTGCAGATATACCTGGGATTTATATTTATGCATCTTTTTAGCTGAAAGGTTAAAAAGTGAAAAAGGAAAAACTTTGTATGCACTAGACAACTCAGCTACACATATTCATTATGTATATGAGCAGATGATAAATGGTAAATACATTTACCCCAGGGAATGCTCTACATAACAAAGCAACCACATGCCCTAGTCTCCATTTCATTTAACTCTTACAAAGTAGGAGAATAAAACACCSAATTTCTTCTACTGAAGCCATTGACAGATTTTCCAGTCAATCTACACTGCTAGGTACATATTTATTATTTTTTTGCTCTGTAGAACATATTGTATAGAAGATTAAATAGCAATGTGTGCACATAGTAACACCAGGGAAAGACAAAGAGTGGATTAGATTTTAATTGCAGAGTGGCTCAAAAGTTCACTGTAACCAAGAGAAAAACACCACTTACTCTTTGAYAGCTTTCAGTGGAGCCCATGAAAAGACAGAAAACCCACACGAGGAAAAACGTCTCTGGATATGCAGTTGAACAGAAGCACACAAGGAATTCCTTCTGTCAGCATCACAGGTGACATGTCCTCAGCCTGGTCACACAGTAAGGTAAAATATGTTGGTTGGATTTCAGCCATTCTGCTATGCAGAAATGGAATTACTTGCACAAAGGAATTTTAAACTGCTCTGAGGCAGAAGTCTACATAATTTCAACACTGTAGGTTTCGTGTAAGATGCTCGAGTSCTGTCCAAATTCTCAGCTGACAGTTACCTACAGAAACCTGAACAATTGTGGATCTCACTGAAATGACATCCCAACTCTTAGCTACCAAACCATCCTCCTTTTCTGAAGGTCACTGAAAATYCTTTCCAGTGAAACAAACTGAGGATTCAGAAAATCAGAATGTTTTTATTTCCATTTGAAGACTGCAATGGAAGTTATAAAATGATAGTTCTACTGTAAAGCTAATCACAGCTTTGATGCTTCTCATTGAGTGCATGTACAAAGAACCTTTGGTTGACTACACAGCAGCTAACCTGAGGATACCAACATATCAGACTATTTCTCCAAGGATTTTTTAAACTGACCCTTGATTGCCTCTTTGTATCTCTGAAAAGCCAATGTCACTGCAGGCCTGGCAGAGTGGCATCGCTGCGTGGCCTTTGGAAGAGCATTCCCATGGTAACACTTCMAATCCTGATGGCTACATCATTTCAGCACAATAAGCTTAATATCACATGCTTGAGCCATCTGTCCAGCTCCTCAATTAACACAGTTAGCTACTGAAACTTCAGCAATTACAGATATTATTGMAATCACACTGCAATCAAGGAACAAATCCACAACACAAAAGCAGGACAAAGAAAACCTTAAAGCCATATTCAAACAGAGTTGTACAACTGAAAAGAGAAGGAGAGCTACTTCATCCAGAATTAAATGCAATTAGAACTTAATCTGGCCCACAATGTCTGCCTCGAGTCCTCATTTGGACTGTGAAGCAGTTGGGATCCTGGTCTCATTCCTGTGAATGACYGTGGTGCAAGGAAACAGAAAACCAAGCTCAGCACTTGCGTCCTCTATAAATAAACTTGAGAAACACCTTGGGACTGCGATGAAGCAGAGCAGCCTAAGGCTAAGCCATGAGAAGAAAATGCCCTTCTCTGCTAACTTTGGACTCGTGGTAAATACTGCGCAGTCATCTGGAGATATTAAAAACCTGGTAGAAAAGAGTACACAGGCATTTCTAAAGCTGGGCTTATATGGCACTTTGGACATTTACTGTACAATAAGACAAATCATTCCCTATTTCTCTCCACGGGCTCTAAAAGCCCTCGGTAGCCCAGATGTCTGCACTGTGGATATCCAAATWAAGGCAGCAGAGTCCTGCCTCGGACTGCTCCCATGATTGGGGTAAGAACTGTTTCCTTGGCTTACAGGGATCACAGCAGTGATGAAACCAGAAATGTTTCCTACTACTGCTGGAAGATGGGCACTGCTACACCCTGGCTAGAGCAGTTACAAAAAGATGCTCAAGATCTCGTCTGGCCAGAAGAAGCAGCCTGTGACCACTCCYGAGCTCAGCACAGCCTTCTTTCTGTTTGCAGCAAGAGAAATGCTCCATTTCCTGGGTGTCACCGGGATGTTTATCTGTTCATAGCTGTTACTCTATTACCTCCAGATGACCATATCATGGAGTAAATYCTGTTTCTCCTTAGAGGGACACGGGATTTTGATACCACACCAAAGCTCCTTTGTGTTCCCTGAAGGGTCACATTGCTCTTTACTTCTGGGTTTTTGCGAGATATTAAGTCTGCTCCTTATTACAAGAGACATTTTTCCAGCTAGAGCCATTCACAGTACAACATTAATTTTCTCCTCATTTTGTATGAATGTATTGATTTGGCCACAGCTATAACCCATGACGTGTTTTGCTGCTGTTATATTCAAGTACTTGAAATAATATTGCCATGTAAAGCAGAGYTATTAACTGCAGCCTAACACCTACCAGTGTCTGACAGAAAACCAGCAACTATCCCAAAGGGAAAATGCAAAACATCTACATATAGTTTAGTCATTCAAATAATTGTAATTGTTTTCAATGACATTCAAATGCAACATTCAGATTACAAAGTTAATTCTCCATACCCACTCATCCACTGGGTTTTTAGTTATTATAAAACACAGCTATTACGAGCCTCTGTACAGCTCAACAGTAAATGAGCCATATGTGCCAGAGTGACCTTTTGTCACATTCTATTTATGAACTCAAGCCTTAAAACAGTTATATCTAAAATTCATTTAATGTTTATGTAACACTGTCCACCTTCTCGCACTCAGGGCAATATCCCATCTTTTCATCCTATGTGTCATCAATATTGGGACTCTGCAAYTAAAGAATGAAACCCAGCTACTGCAGATCTTGTAGCAGAAACTTGGCTGGAGCCACTCTTGATTCTGCTGTCTGAAATTGCAATATTGCAGTACCTTTAGCTCCTCCCAGCAACACCAGCCACAGATGTTTTTTACTGAGAGAAACATTTGTAGTGAAAAGCTGAATGTGGTTTGGTTCACCCTCCTGCCCCAGCAGTGGCTTTGCTTTCTGTGAGCGCATCTCTCGCAGGGAGGGATCGGCGCTGCTCCCCAGGGAGCCAAGGGCCTGACTTGCTCTATCTTGCAAATCATTTCTGATTCTCCTGGGCCTGCTGAGGCACAGAGGGATGAATAATTAATGCCCTGCCTTTTGCATCCAAATATATTTACCAGAGAGTGTTTTTGTAGTTGGTGGTGGTAGTGCTGTTTAATAACCAATACATTATTTAAATTTTATTTTCCCTTGCATTTTCACTGAGTGCCAATCACACAATCTACAAATGTAACTAAACTGAAAACAACAAACTGTTAATCCTGTGGCAGTCCATAACCATAACTGGGGCCTCAATTTTGAATGTATTTATTGGCAGATTGTTATTAAATCAGACAAACATATGCATACATTATACACTTCAGTGACCCAGTTTAGCCCTAGGAATTAAACCATAAASCAGCACATGCAGAAGCTTTATAGCTCATTACCAAATTGTCCACAGGATACCAGAGGGCAGAGTTCTGTTTGACTCCTCAGTAATTTTGCATTTCAAACTAGCTTTGGTACCATCAAATTGTAGAAATTGTAGTTACTTTGATTAGTGTTACTTCACAATACAAATTGTACCATTAAAATTTTTTTAGGCTGTTTTTAATACTTTAGTATTTTTGCACAGCTTTGTGGCTTAAGGTGAAGCCTACTGTTATTTATCAAGTTTCCAGAATATTTTGTGAAAATAATATTTTAATTTTGTGAAATTAATATTTTAACCGGGACATCAAACAGGACATCAGACAGGACATCA
>NW_026624320.1:0-1164 GCF_030028575.1 Malurus melanocephalus
GCAAAATTCCATCCCAAAAATTTCAACTCCTGTGGATATGGGATCACAGATCAGGGGCTGGAATTCCCAAATTCTGTCTTCTCCGAGGGCTTTTCCAGCCTGAAAAACCCCTGGAATTCCAAAATCCCGGAAATTCCGGGTGATTTTATCACCGGATCCAATCCCTGGGGAATCCGAACAGTCGGAAAAAATCCAAAGAAAAAACAGGGAAAGGGCTGAGCTCCATCCCCACACAGAAATCTCGGGATAAATCCGGAATTCCTTTCCCATTCCAGTAATTTTCCCTTGGCTTCCCGAGCTCCAATTTTTAATTTTCCAAATTAAAACCGGGAATAAATAGCTCGGGAATGAGAGCCGCTTCCTTCCTGGGAATTTGCTGGATGAGCAAATTTCCCTTCCCGTGGTTTTCAGTTCGGCTCCTTTTCCCAAATTTTTCCAGCCTCATCCCTCATCTTTTCCCAAAATTTTCCAGCCTCATTCCTCTCCTTTTCCAAAATTTTCCAGGCTCTTCCCTCTCCTCCTTGTCCTGAAATTTTCCTGGCTCATCTTTTCCCAAAATTTTCCAGGCTCATCCCTCTCCTCCTTTTCCCCAAAATGCTCTGGATTCATCCCTCTTTTATTTTCCAAAAATTTTCCAGCCTCATCCCTCTCCTTTTCCCAAATTTTTTCAGACTCATCCCTGTTTTATTCCCAAAACATTCTGGGTTCATCCCTCTCATTTTCCCAGATTTTTTCAGCCTCATCCCTCTCCTTTTTCCCAAAATTTTCCTGGCTCATCCCTCTTTTACTTTCCCCAAAATTTTCCTTGTTCATTCCTCTCCTTTTCCCAAATTTTTCCAAGCTCATCCCTCTCCTTTTCCAAAATTTTCCAGGGTCATCCCTCTCTTCCTTTTCCAAAAATTTTCCAGCCTCATCCCTCTCCTGTTCCCAAACACTCTGGGTTCATCCCTCTCCTTTTCCCAAAAGTTCTGGGCTCATCCCTCTCTTCCTTTTCCCATTTTTTTCCAGCCTCATCCCTCTCCTTTTCCCAAATTTTTCCCGCCTCATCCCTCTTTTCCTTTTCCCAGACTTTCCGCTGGCCGGTGGCGACCAACATTGATGGCAACGAGATCCTGGAGATCCAAGTGTTCAACTACAGCAAAGTTTTCACCAACAGGTAAATCC
>NW_026624320.1:2584-7718 GCF_030028575.1 Malurus melanocephalus
ATTTATGGAATAGGAATTCCCACTAAAATGGGGCTGAAATTCCGGCCCCTGATTCGGAGAGGAAATAGAGGGTTGGGAACATCCCATAAGGAATGCAGAGAATTTATGGAATAGGGAATGTACGGAATAGGGAATATATGGAAAAGGAAATCCCATAAAAACATGGAATTTATAAAATCCCATTAAAACCAGCCCAGAACTCCGGCCCATCGCCGATCCTGCTGGAGGAGGGGGAGGGCTGGGAACATCCCATAAGGAATGCAGGGAATTTATGGAATAGCAAATTTATGGAATAGGGAATGTGTGAAATAGGGAATTTATGGAATTCCAGCCCATGCTCCTTGTCCAGAAATCCAGAAATGAGATGGAAGAGGAGGAAAAGAGAGGGGGGAAAAGGTTGGGAACATCCCATAAGGAACGGATGGAATTTATGGAATGGGGAATGTATGGAATAGAGAATTTATGGAATAGGAATTCCCACTAAAATGGGGCTGAAACTCGCCCTGGTTCGGAGAGGAAATAGAGATTTGGGAACATCTCTTAAGGAATACAGAGAATTTATGGAATAGGAAATGTATGGAATAGGGAATATATGGAAAAGGAAATCCCATAAAAACAGGGAATTTGTGAAATCCCATTAAAACAGGACAGGGCTGGAATTCCAACCCATCGTTCTTGCCCAGGAATGAGATGGAAGAGGAGATGGAAGAGAGGAGAGAAAATGTTGGGAACATCCCATAAGGAATACAGGGAATGTATGGGATAGGGAATATATGGAATAGGAAATTTATGGAATTAGGGAATGTATGGAGTAGGGAATTTATGGAAAAGGAAATCCCATAAAGACAGGGAATTTATAAAATCCCATTAAAACCAGCCCAGAACTCCGGCCCATCCCCAACCCTGCTGGAGGTGGGGGAGGGTTGGGAACATCCCATAAGGAATGCAGGGAATTTATGGGATAGGGAATGTATGGAATAGGGAATTTAGGGAAAACAGGGAATTTATAAAATCCCATTAAAACCAGCCCAGAACTCCGGCCCATCCCCGACCCTGCTGGAGGTGGGGGAGGGTTGGGAACATCCCATAAGGAATGCAGGGAATTTATGGGATAGGGAATGTATGGAATAGGGAATTTAGGGAATAGGAATTCCCACTAAAACAGGGCTGAAACTCTCCCTGGTTCAGAGAGGAAATAGAGATTTGGGAACATCCCATAAGGAATACAGAGAATTTATGGAATAGGAAATTTATGGAAATAGGGAATGTATGGAATAGGGAATTTATGGAACTAGGGAATATGTGGAAAAGGAAATCCCATTAAAAACGAGGAGTTTATAAAATCCCATTAAAACCAGCCCAGAACTCCGGCCCATCCCCGATCCAGCTGGAGGAGGGGGAGGGTTGGGAACATCCCATAAGGAATGCGGGGAATTTATGGGATAGGGAATATATGGAATAGGGAATGTATGGAATAAGGAATTGATGGAATAGGGAATTTATGGAATAGGAATTCCCACTAAAGTGGGGCTGAAACTTTGGCTCCTGGTTCGGAGAGGAGGGAAAAGGTTGGGAACATCCCACAAGGAATGCATGGAATAGGGAATGCATGGAATAGGGAATTTATGGAAATAGGTAATTTATGGAATAGGAAATCCCTTAAAAACAGGGAATTTATAAAATCCCATTAAAACCAGCCCAGAACTCCGGCCCATCCCTGATCCAGCTGGAGGAGGGGGAGGGTTGGGAGCAGTGGGGTCGGAATCTGATCCCGGCGCTCCATGAATAATTCATGGATTTTGGAGGGTTGGAAAAAAGCGGGATACCTGATCCAAGCCCTCCGGAATGACGGACGGACGGACGGATGGACAATTGATGGGAATTTGATCCATGTTTGGCCTCTGGATCCTGCTGGGCTCATCCCGGATCCGGAGGGTCCTCGGGAGCGTTACTGGGGGGAAAAAGGGAGATTTTAGGGGAAAAGTGGAAAAATTTGAGGGAGAAAAAGGAAAGATTTTAGGGAGAAAAGGAAAAAAAGTTGAGGAAGAAAAAGGGAAGATTTGATGGGGAAAGGAGAAAAAAATTGAGGAAGGAAAAAAGAAAGATTTTTGGGAGAAAAGGGAAAAATTTGAGGGAGGAAAAGAAAAAAAAACATTGAGGGAGAAAAAGGGAAAGATTTTTGGCAGAAAAGGGGAAGATTTTAGGGGAAAAGAGGAAAAAATTTAGGGAGAAAAAAGGAAAGTTTGAGGGAGAAAAAGGAAAGATTTGAGGGAAGGAAAGGGAAGATTTGAAGGAGGAAAAGGAAAAAAATGAGGGAGGAAAAGGGAGGATTTGATGGAGAAAAAGGAAAAATTTGAGGAGGAAACTGGAAGATTTTTGAGAGGAAAAGAGAAGATTTGAGGGAAAAAGGGAAAGATTTGAGGGAGAAAAAATGGGAAGATTTTAGGGGAAAAGGGGAAGATTTGAGAGGGGAAAAGGGAAAAATTTGAGGGAGGAAAAGGGAAAGATTTGAGGGAAAAAAGGGGAAGATTTGAGGGAGGAAAAGGGAAAATATTGAGAGAGAAAAAGGAAAATTTTTTGGAAGAAAAAGGAAAAGATTTTAGGGCAAAAGGGGAAAAACTGATGAAGAAAAAGGGAAGATTTGAGAGAAAAAAAGGGGAAAATTTGAGGCAGAAAAAGGGAACGATTTGAGGGAGGAAAAGGAAAAAACTTCAGGAAGAAAAAGGGAAGATTTGAGGAGAAAAGGGAAAGATTTTCGTGAGGAAAAGGGAAGATTTTTGAGAGAAAAAGGAAAATTTTGAGGGAGAAAAGCCTTGAAAGCTCCCAGCCTCAATTTGCTGCATCCTGGAGAAATTTGGGAATGTCCACATGGAAAAAAGAGAGGAATTTACTCGGAGTTGGCTCATCCAAGGAATCCCCCCCAAAATCAAGGAAATCTCCCTCACAAATCCAGGAAACCCCCACAAAACCAAGGAAATCCCTCCAAAATGCAGGAATTTCCCCAAAATCAAGGAAATTTCCCCACAAATCTGAGGAAATCCCTCCAAATCCAAAGAAATCCCCCCAAATCCATGGAAATCCCCACAATTTTCAGAAAATCCCCCCAAAATCAAGGAAATTCCCCAAAATCAAAGAAATCCCCCCAAATGCAAGGAAATCTCCCCAAATCCAAAGGAATTCCCCCAAATCCAAAGAAATCTCCCCAAAATCAAGGAAATCTCCCCAAAATCCAGGAAATCCCAACAAATTCAAGGAAATCCCTCCAAAATGCAGGAATTTCCCCAAAATCAAGGGAATTTCCCCACAAATCTGAGGAAATCCCCCCAAAATCCAAAGAAAGTCCCCGAAATCCAAGGAAATTCCCCCAAAATCCAAGGAAATCCCCGCAAAATCCAGGAAATCCTCCCAAAATGCAGGAAATCTCCCTCACAAATCCCAAGAAATTCCCCCAAATCCAAGGAAATCCCTTCAAATCCAAAGAAATCCCCCCAAATCCACATTCCTGACCAGAATCGGAGCAGGGGCACTGATAATTTTTAATTTTCCTCTGGAAAATCGATCCCGCAGAGGAGGGACCTGCCAGGGACACAAATCTGGGATTGGAGTGGGAGAATGGTAAAAATGGAAAAAATGAAAAAAATGAAATCTGGGGTCAGAGTGGGAGAATGGAAAAAAATTTAAAAAATTAAATCTGGGGTCAGAGTGGGAGAATGGAAAAAATGAAATCTGGGATTGGAGCAGGAGAGTGGAAAAAATTTTAGAAAAATCTGGGGTCGGAGTGGAGAATGGAAAAAATGAAATCTGGGGTCGGTTCTAAATAGTCTAAATATTCTAAATAATTTCGAATTTTTTTTAAATTTTTTGGTATAAGGGATAGGGTTAGAGTTAGGGTTAGGGTTAGGAGTGGGAGAATGAAAAAATGAAATCTGGGGTTGGTTCTAAAAAATTCTAAAAAATTTGGAATTTATTTAAATTTTTGGGGTTGGAGTTAGGTTTGGGTTGGGATTAAGGTTAGGGTTCGGAGCAGGAGAATGGAAAAAATGAAATTTGGGATTAGAGCAGGAGAATGGAAAAAATTTAAAAAAATGAAATCTGGGGTTGGAGCAGGAGAATGGAAAAAATGAAATCTGGGGTCAGTTCTAGATAATTCTAAATATTCTAAATATTTTAGAATTTATTTAAATTTTTAGGTTTAGGGTTGGGGTTAGGGTTGAGATTAGGCAGGGTTGGGATTAGGATTAGGGTTAGCAGTGGCAGAATGGAAAAAATGAAATCCGGGGTAGGAGTAGGAGGATGGGAAAAGTGAAATCTGGGGTCAGTTCTAAATAATTCTAAATAATTCTAAATAATTCTAAATAATTCTAAATAATTCTAAATATTCTAAAAAATTTGGAATTTATTTAAATTTTTAGGGTTGGAGTTAGGGTTAGGATTGGGATTAAGGTTAGGGTTAGGATTGGGAGAATGGAAAAAATGAAATCCGGGGTCAGTTCTAAATAATTCTAAATATCCTAAATAATTTAGAATTTATTTAAATTTTTCGGGTTAGGGTTAGGGATAGAGTTAGGGTTAGGGTTGGGATTAGTGTTAGGGTTAGGAGCGGGAGAATGGAAAAAAAAGAAATCTGGCGTCGGAGTGTGAAAATGGAAAAAATGAAATCTGGGATTGGAGCAGGAGAGTGGAAAAAAWTTTAAAAAATGAAATCTGGGGTTGGAGTGGGAGAATGGAAAGAATGAAATCTGCGGTCGCTTCTAAATAATTCTAAATATTCTAAATTATTTAAAATTTATTTAGATTTTTAGGGTTAGGGTTASAGTTAGAGTAAAGTTTAGGATTAGGGTTAGAGTTAGGATTAGGGTTGGGATTAGGAGCAGGAGAACGGAAAAAATTGAAAAAATAGAATGAAAAAATGGAAAAAAGAATGGAAAAAATGGGTTTGGAGTAGGTCAGAGCAGCCCCCGGCCCCATGTGGGACCCCCTCAACTCCAACCTCMTCAGATTTTTTGAAATTTTTAAATTCTGGACCAAAACTCGGAGTGAAACCAATCCCAAACTGCTCCCTTGGGAATCTCCTCCCAAATTATTTTCCTGGCAGGATATTCCCATTCCCAGGGCTGGCTTCACTCATTATCCT
>NW_026624320.1:8021-10349 GCF_030028575.1 Malurus melanocephalus
TCTAAATTTGAGTCAATCACACCCAATTTCCCCTCCCCCCTTGATGTTTGAGAAATTAAAAAAAACCCCAGGGAATGAGGAGGAAAAACGAGGATCGACATTGGAACGTTTGGATTTTGATATTTTCAAGAATTTGGGGTTAAAAATCTGCAGGAGCAGGATTTGCCCATGGATCCATCCAAGGGCTGAGGGAACAGAGGAGGGAAAATGGGATTTCCTGTTTTCAATCGGGACTGCCTGATCCCGGGATTTGGAGCATCCCAGGGTTTGGATCATCCCTGAGTCCCTGATCCCGGGATTTGGAGCATCCCAGGGTTTGGATCATCCCTGAGTCCCTGATCCCAGGATTTGGAGTATCCCGGATTTCCTGATCCCAGGATTGGATCATCCCTGACTCCCTGATCTCAGGATTGGAGAAACCCAGATTTCCTGATCCCGGGATTTGGAGCATCCTGGGGTTTGTGACATCCTTGACTCCCCGATCCCGGGATCTGGAGTATTCTCGATTCCCTGATTCCAGGATTTGGAGTATCCCAGATTTCCTGATCCTGGGATTTGTAGCATCCCAGACTCCCTGATCCCGGGATTTGGAGCATCCCTGACTCCCTGACACCAGGATTGGAGCATCCCTCATCCCAGGATTTGGAGCATCTTGGGATTTGGGGCATCCTGGACTCCCTGATCCCGGGATTGGAGCAACCCTGGCTCTCTGATCCCAGGATTTGGATCATCCCGACTCCCTGAGCCTGGGATTTGGAGTATCCCGACTCCCTGAGCCTGGGATTTGGAGTATCCTGGGATTGGAAGAGCATCCCTGACTCCCTGTTCTGGGGATTTGGATCATCTCTGACTCCCTGATCCCGGGGTTTTGAGCATCTCTGATTCGCTGATCCCGGTATTTGGATCGTTCCAGACTCCCTAATACCAGGAATACCAGGACTGGAGAATCCCACGTTCCCCGATCCTGGGATTGGAGTATCCCGGATTTCCTGATCCCAGGATTGGATCATCCCTGACTCCCTGATCCCGGGATTTGGATCATCCCAGACTCTCTGATCCCAGGATTTGGATCATCCTGGGGTTTGTGACATCCTTGACTCCCCGATCCCGGGATCTGGAGTATTCCGGATTCCCTGATTCCAGGATTTGGAGTATCCCAGAATTCCTGATCCCAGGATTTGTAGCATCCCTGACTCCCTGACACCAGGACTGGAGCATCCCCAACTCCCTGATCCCGGGATTTGGATCATCCTGGGGTTTGGGGCATCCTGACTCTCTGATCCTGGGATTTGGATCATCCCTGACTCCCTGATCCTAGGATTTGGAGCATCCCAGGATTGGGATCATCCCCAATTCCCTGATCCCGGGGTTCGGAGTATCCTGGGGTTTGGAACATCCCAGATTCCCTAATCCCAGGATTTTTAGCATTCCAGATTCCCTGATCCTGGGATTGGAGTATCCTGGGATTTGCAGCATCCTCAACTCCCTGATTCCAGGATTTGGAGTATCCCGGATTCCCTGATCCTGAGATTTAGAGCATCCTGGGGTTTGGGGCATCTTTGACTCCCTGATCCCRGGATTTGGCCTCTCCCAGAATTTGGAGCATCMTGGGGTTTGTGGCATCCTCAACTCCTGATCCCAGGATTTGGAGTATCCTGAATTTCCTGATCCTGGGATTCAGATCATCCCTGACTCCCTGATCCCAGGATTTGGAGCATCCCTGACTCCCTGATCCCTGGGATTTAAATCATTACTGATTCCCTGATCTCGGGATTTGGAGCATCCTAGCGTTTGGAGCATTCTCAACTCCCTGATCCCAGAATTTTGAGTATCCTAGATTTCCTGATCCTGGGATTTGGAGCATCCTGAACTGCCTGATGCTGGGATTTGGATCATCCCTGTCTCCCGGCTCCCAGGATTTGGATCATCCCAGGATCTGGATCGCCCCAGACTCCCTGATCCTGGGGATTTGGATCATCCCCGACTCCCTCATCCTGGTTTTTGGATCATCCCAGGATTTGGATCATCCCCGTCTCCCTGCTCCCAGAGTTTGAGCCATCTCTGAGTACRGACCCGCCCTGTCCGGGGCTGGAAACCGGAGCCGCCGCTCGGGGCCGATAAAAAACAGCCTGACCCAGAAAATTTCCCTTTTTTCCATCGGMAGCGCYGRGGGGAAGGGCGGGAGCGGGGCCCTGATGAATTATGGAACGCCGGGAATCGAGCGGTGCCACAAACCAATCCTGAATTATTTAATTCCGTCCCGCCCGGATCCTGCGGGGAAAAGATCCAAGGAAGGAGAGAGAATTGGAGCCAGGAATTGCTCCCAGA
>NW_026624320.1:11031-13476 GCF_030028575.1 Malurus melanocephalus
AGGGAAACAGCCAATTTGGGATTCCTGATTTCCATTTGGGATGAGAAAGGCTGATTTGGGATCCTCAGTTTCATTTGGGGTGAAAAAAGTCGGTTTGGGATCCCTCAGTTACACTCTGGATGGAATCCCTCAGTTTGGGGTCCCTCAATTTGGGATCCCTCASTTTGGGATCCCTGAGTTCCATT
The DNA here is from genome assembly GCF_030028575.1 of Malurus melanocephalus. Taxonomy (NCBI): domain Eukaryota; kingdom Metazoa; phylum Chordata; class Aves; order Passeriformes; family Maluridae; genus Malurus; species Malurus melanocephalus. The sequence continues at coordinate 11,217 of NW_026624320.1, forward strand.
TGGGATGGGAAAGGTCAGTTTGGGATCCCTCAGTTCCATTTGGGATGGAATCCCTCAGTTTGGGATCCCTCAGATATGTTTGGGATGGAAAGTCCAGTTTGGGATTTTTCAGTTCCATTTGGGATGAAGAAGGTTTGTTTGGGATCCCTGAATTCCATCTGGGATGGAAACCTCCATCCAATGGGATCGCTCAGTTCCATTTGGGATGGAATCCCTCTGTTTAGGATCCTTCAATTCCATTTGGGATAGGAAAGGCCGGTTTGGGATCCCTCAGTTACGTTTGGGATGGGAAAGGCCGGTTTGGGATCCCTCAGTTTTGGATTGCTCAGTCCCATTCTGGAGAGAAACGGATGGTTTGGGATCCCTCAATTCCATTTGGAATGGGAAAGGYCGGTTTGGGATCCCTCAGTTCCATTTGGGATGGAATCTCTCAGTTTGGGATCCCTCAATTCCATTTGGGATGGGAAAGGCCAGTTTGGGATCACTCAGTTCCATTCAAGATGGGAAAGGTTTGGGATCCCTCAGATCCATTTGGGATRGAATCCCTCATTTTGGGATCCCTCATTTCAGGATCCCTTAGTTACATCCCAGAAATTCAAACCAATGCTTCCCAAATCTCCTTCCCTCATCCYACCAACATTCCCACGAAACAGCTCCTCCTTTTTCCATGATTCCCACTGCTCCCTGATTTGGGATCTCCCCTCTCCCTCTTCCTGAGGAAAACGGGAATCAGATCCGGGCACAACTACCGTGAGGAGCAGAAAATTCCCGGGATTTCRTGTCGTTGCAGGCTCATCGGAACATTCCGGATGGTGCTGCAAAAGGTGGTGGCCGAAGGGCAGCTGGAGGTGACGGACGCGCTCATCGACGAGAACAACTCTGCCCTCCAGGTGGGTCACCGAAATTCCCACAATTCCCCAAATTTTGGGAATTTGGGGATTTGGGAACGGGGATATCGGAGTTCCCACCTGGATTCCTGGATCCTCAGCCTGGCTTTGATCCCGGTTTGGAGAATTGAGGCAGCTGGGAATGTCCTGAGGATCCTGAGAATCCTGGATCGGAGAAATTTGGGAAAATTTGGGAAGTTGGAGAAATTTGAGAAATTTGGGAAGTTTGGGAAGTTTGGGAATTGGAAAAGCAGGGATGGATCCGGTTTGATCCGAGCATGGAGAGGGAGAACCAGAGCCCAGGATGGAATCACTGAATCCTGGAAAAATTTGGGTGGGAAAGGACCTCAAATCCCATCCCATTGCAGCCCCGAAACATCCCCCAATCCCGGGGGGATCCCAAATCCATCCTGGAACACTCCCGGGGATTCCCTGGGAATTCCAGCCCGGCCGGGAATTCCTTCCCCTGATCCCAATAAATCCCCCCTTTCCCAGTGGAATCCATTCCTGCTGTCCCATCCCTCCATCCCTTATCCCAAATCCCTCTCCAGCTCTCCCGGAGCCCCTTTAGGATCGGGAAGGGACTCTGAGCATTCCCTGGATCCTTCCCCAATCCAGGGGAACATTCCCATCATTCCCAGCTTGAGATTGACCCCATCCCCACCCCAAATCTTCTCTGAGAAGRAATTTCAGGAATTAGGGGGATCACTTGGAATTCCGAGACTCCAGGAAGGTTTCCCATCCCTTTTCCTCCTTTTTACATCCCTAACTTCCATAAAAATCCCTCTGAATGAATCCCATCCCAACCATTGTCCTTCCTCCTGGAATAATGGGATKGTTTGGGTGRGAAGGGACCTTAAAGCTCCTCCAGAGGGATCTTGGGAAGGAATTCCCGGCTGGGCTGCAATTCCCAGGGAATGTCACAGGATGGATTTGGGATCCCGGGAATGTCCCAGGATAGATTTGGATCCCCCGGGGATTTTGGGAAATGCCRGGATTGGATCAGGATGAACTTTAAGATCCTTTCCCGCCCGTCCCAAAGCATTTTCTGGGAACAGCCTCAGTTTTTTTCTTTTTTTCCCGCAATCAAACCCCAAATAAATGTTGGAAATGGTTTTATTTTTCCGGGYTGGCTCAAATCCGTCCCTGGCAGCTCCTTCCCTTCCTCCCGACTTTATTGCCTTGTCCAGAAGATTAAAAACTCCGGGAACGCTGAAGCCGGGAGTGAAATTCTGGCTGCATCCAATCTTTTACGACATAAAAACCCAGGATGGCTCCGAATTAATTTTTCCTCGAGCAGCAGGAAAAAAAAAAAAATCCATAAAAAATCCATTTAAAGTTCCCAGGGACAGATCAACCCCCACCAGCCCCGC
>NW_026624320.1:15401-15769 GCF_030028575.1 Malurus melanocephalus
ATTTTGAGTTTTTAGAAGGATTTTGGCCAGTGGGGCAAAAGCGCGGGATGAACTCCCACGGAATGGAGAAACTTTGGGAGAAACTTTGCAATCAGCCAAGCTAAAACACCCAACACCCGACGCTCTTCCCGCTTTTTGGGTTTCCCAGGAATTCTGTTGTTTTCCTGTGTTTCAGACCAGCATCTCCATTGAGATCCGGTACCAGGCTCTGGACGGGACCGTGGGCACCTGGAATGACAAGGAATTCCTGGAGACTCCAAGCGTGCACTCGGAAGGGGACGGACAGTTCTCCCTGGAGACTGACAGCCTCCTGTCCGGCCACCGGCACGGCTCCGACATTCCCGCCGGGAAATCCAACCAGCAGCCCG
>NW_026624320.1:16506-19095 GCF_030028575.1 Malurus melanocephalus
CATTCCATGCTGATCCCAAGGGATGGAGGGTCCAGCTCCCCGGATCCCAAGGGATGGAGGGTCCGGCTCCCCAAATCCTGACAGATGGAGGGTCCAGCTCCTGGGATCCTCAGGATGGAGGGTCTGGCTCCCCAAATCCTGAGGGATGGAGAGTCTGGCTCCCCGGATCCCATGGGATGCATGATCCAGCTCCTGGAATCCCAAGGGATGGATGATCCAGCTCTTCAGGGAAGGAGGGTTCAGCTCCTGGATCCCGAGGCCTGGAGAGTCCAGATCCTGAGGGATGGAGGGTCTGGCTCCCAGATCCCAAAGGATGGAGGGTCCAGCTCCTGGGATCCTCAGGGAAGGAGGGTCCAGCTCCCTGAATCTTCAGGGATGGAGGGTCCGGCTCCCCAAATCCTGAGGGACGGAGGGTCCAGCTCACCGGATCCCAATGGATGGAGGGTCCGGTTGCCCAGATTCCAAGGGATGGAGTGTCCGATTGCCCAGATCCCCAAATCCTGAGGGATGGAGGGTCCGGCTCCTGGGATACTCAGGGATGGAGGGTCCGGCACCCCGGATCCCAATGGGTGGAGGGTCCAGTTGCCCAGATTCCAAAGGATTGAGGGTCCAGATCCCCAGRTCCTCAGGGATGGAGGGTCCAGCTCCCCAGATCCCAAAGGATGGAGGGTCCGACTCCTGGAATACTCAGCTGGAGAGTCCGGCTGCCCAGATTCCAAGGGATGGATGGTCCAGCTCCCTGAATCCTGAGAGATGGATGATCCAGCTCCCGGGATCCTCAGGGATGGAGTGTCTGGCTCCCCAAATCCTAAGGGATGGAAGGTCCAGATCCCCAGATCCTGAGGGATGGAGGGTCTGTCTCCCTGGATCCCAAAAGATGGAGGAGCCAGATCCTCAGATCCTGAGGAAGGTAGGGTCCAGCTCCTGGGATCCTCAGGATGGAGGGTCTGGCTCCCCAAATCCTGAGGGGTGGAGGGTCTGGCTCCCCAAATCCTGAGGGGTGGAGGGTCTGGCTCCCTGGATCCCAAAGGATGGATGATCCAGCTCCTGGGATCCCAAAGGATGGAGGGTCTGGTTCCTGGGATCCTCAGGGATGGATGATCCAGCTCCCCAGGGAAGGAGGATCCCCAGATCCCAAGGGATGGAGGGTCTGGCTCCTGGTCAATCCCCCCTTGGGATGAATTCCCAGTGGGATCTCAGGTGCCTGGATTTGCTCCCAGGATTGAGGCGCCTGTTGGGATCTCAACCCTTCCCCAGGATAAGCAAATCCCACACCGACGTGGTGATTCCTGCTGGGAATCCCTGAGGAATCCTGGGATGGCAGCTGGAACTCCTCCGGCTCTTCCAAGGAACATTGTTAATATAAGGATTAATTAAATTAAGGATTTAATTAATTTAAGGATCCGTGGCTTCCCTTGGGTGTCTTTGTGAGCTCCCGGGGTCTGCCCCGGAATGGAAAAAATCCCATTGGGAAAAATGGGAAAAATCCAATGGGAATCCAATTTTCCAATGGGAAAAGTCCCCGGAATGGGATGGGATCCCGACATTCCCTGGCATGAACCCACTGCAACCCCAGCTCAGGACTGGGAATGCTGCAGGTGATTCCGTTGGGATGGAGTCTGAGCCGGGAACGGTTTTCCATGAGTTTATGGATGCTCAGGGCCGAATCCTTGGATGGCGGTGGATTCCCAATCCCTGGAGGTGTCSAAGGAATTCCTGGATGTGGCACTGGGGATGAGATATGAATTGGTCCCACGTTGGATTTGATGACTCTGGAGGTTTTTCTAACTTCTGGAATTCTGGGATTCTGGGATTCTGGGATATGCAGCCATGAGGGGATTCATGGAATGCTAGGATGGATTTTCGGGCAGTTTTCCACATTTTTGGAGTTGTGTTTTCTGCGATGGCTTCATCTGTGGGTTTTACTCTGGGAGCTCTTGAACCCATTGGAAAAGGGAATGGTTGGAAGAGGGGAGAAATCAGAGCCCTGAAGTTTCTGGAATTCATAAGGAATTCCAAGGAATTCTTAAGGAATTCTTAAGGTGGAGGGGAGACTCTGGAAGTGGGAGAAGGGGAGAGGGAAGAGAGAATCCTGGTGCCGCCATGGCTCCCTCGGGATCCCCACATTCCCTGCCTGCTCCTCATGGATTCTGTGGTGATGGGTAAAGGAGGTTACTCCTCGTATTCCCAAATCACAGAATCATGGAATATCAGAACCATTTTGGCTGGAAAACCCCTCTGAGAGCACAGAATCCCAAAATTGCCACAGGTCTACCAAATCCCTAAATCCACACGGATTCCCAGCCCGGAGCTGGGAATCCAAACACAATTCCTGGAATCAGCTCATTTTTCCAAATAAAAAAATAAAATTATTAATGATTAATAAATTCATTATTCCATTATTGGATTAATAAATTCCATCTGGAATTGGCACTTCATTGTGGCCAAAACAAAAAGGGAAAAATGGCTTTTTCTCCCATGGGATTCSGTGATTCCCACCCAAACCAGTTTGGGATTACACGATTCCCACCCAAACCGGTTTGGGATTCCACAATTTCCCACCCAAACCAGTTTGGGATTTCATGATCC
>NW_026624320.1:19704-25444 GCF_030028575.1 Malurus melanocephalus
GATTCCCACCCAAACACTTTGGGATTCCACAATTTCCCACCCAAACCAGTCTGGAATTCCATGTTTCATTGGAGGATGCTGCTGGGATGGCTCCAGGATGGGTTTTCCAGTTTCTCATCGGATTAATCCTGTGGGATGCAGCTCCATGGGATTAAAGGAATAAATCAGGGATCCAGGGAATGCTCAGAGCCCCTTCCCSATTCTAAAGGGGCTCCAGGAGAGCTGGAGATGGAAATTTGGGATAAGGGATGGAGGGATGGGACAGCGGAAATGGATTCCACTGGGAAAGGGAAGATTTGTTGGAATCTTGGGAAGGAATTCCCGGCCGGGCTGAAATTCCCAGGGAAGCTGGGGCTGCCCCGTTTTAGGAGGATTTGTGGGATTTGCCGAGCCTGGGATGTGCAGAGCCATGTCCTGGGTGGGGATTCCAGATTTTGGGAACATTTCCTGCCTGGAAAGAGCCGCCCATCCCTGGCTCAGCTGCCCCCATTCCYGGAGGGATTTAAATCCCTGTGRATTTCGGATCGGGGTGGCCTTGGCAGCACTGGGGATGGTTGAGCTCCGTGAACTCTGAGGGTTTTCCCAACCCCAAGGACTTGGAATAATTCCAAGATTTTGGGATCCTGAACCCCAAGGAAAAGCAGGGCTGATGCTCCATTCCCACCAGGATGGACGAGGACGAGCTGTACTTCCACAGCGACGAYGAGCTCCTGGGAGAGGGGGATTCCCTGAGCCAGGGCTCCCTGGACACCAGGTAGGGAGAGCAGTGCCGCTCCTGTCTTTTCCCAATGGATTTCCCACAGGATCATCCCAGAATTCCCATTCCCGGGCTGCCGGCGGGCAGGGGAAGTGATGGAACAGGRAAAAGCAGGAAAAAGCAGGAAAAGCAGCCTGGGAATGGGATCCGGGATGGAGATCAGGATCTGCCGTGCCTTTGAGGTGTCTCCAAATCCCGGGATCCGGCATTCCCGTGGGAATGAGATCCCTGAGTGTGCGTGAAGGGTGGTTTGCTGTGGTTTTTTTTTGGAGTGCTGGAAGAGATTGGGAAGAAGGCAAAAAAACGGGAATTTCAGGGAAAAGCCAAGGATCGCCCCAAAATTAGGTCAGCCACGGGAAGGAGGGTCTTGGGAAAATTTCCTCAATTCCTGTAGGATAAGGGATGGCGGGAAGCGCATGGAGGTGCTCGGAATGATGGGATTTAACCCTGGCTYTGCCTTGGATGGGGCAGGGTTGGAATGGGTGATCCCTGTGGGTCCCTTCCAAAGGAAAATATCCCGTGGATCCCATCCCATGGATGAAATCCCGTGGATCCTGTCCCATCCAATCCCATGGGTCCCATTCTATCCCATCCCATGGATCCYATGGATMCCATCCCACAGATCCCATCACATCCCATGGATCCCATCCCATGGATCCCATCCCACGGATCTGATCCCATCCTATCCCATCGATCCCATCCCATCYAATCCCATGGATGTAATCCCATGGATCTTGTTCCATCCAACCCCATTGATCCCATCCCATGGATCCCATGGATCCCATCCCATCCCATCCCATGGATCCCATCCTATCCCATCCTATCCCAGCCCATGGATCCCATCTCCATCCCATCCCATCCCATGGATCCCATCCCATCCCATGGATCCCATCCCATCCCATGGATCCCATCCTATCCCATCCCATGGATCCCATCCCATGGATCCCATCCCTTTCCGTGGATCCCATCTCCATCCCATCCCATCCTGGAGAAGGCACAGCTTCTCTGGGAATTCCATCCCAGCCCCTCCCCACCCTCACAGGGAACAATTCCTTCCCAAAATCCCATCTAAACCCATCCACGTTTTCAGTGCAAATCCTTTCCCTTTTCCTGGCATTCCATCCAGTCCAAAGTTTGTTCCCAAACACGGGGACCTGATTTCATTCCCATCTTTGCCTGGTTTAATTCCCGTATTTTCCAGTAACTTTCCCAGTGATCCCAGGCATTCCCATCCCTGTTTCGCCTTTCTCCCACCCCATTCCCAGCCTGGAGCCCCTTTTTCCTCCTCGAAAATCCCTTGGGATCTGGGCACAGCCATCCCCGAGAGGGCTGAGCCCAGAGATCCCGAATTTTGGCAGCTCTGGAAGCAGAGGAAAATCCCTCTCAGTCAGGTCCAGCCTTGTGCCCTTTCCCGTGGAGCAAAATCCACACCGAGGATTTTGGGAATTGTGCTGTGGAGTTACCACTTTCCGGGAAATTCCATTTTTTCCTGGGCGCTTTCCTCGGCCTGTGACGGATCCAGGCTGATCCCATCCTCTGGCACAGAATTTCTACCTTCATTCCCTCTTTTTGGGTGTCCTTGGGAATGCGTGACCCTCCGATGTCCCCAGATCCACCTCTGCTGGGGRATTCCCAAAAATTTGGGAATTTCTTTGTAAACAGGATCTCTTCTGTGAATTAATCCCATGGTTTTCCAAGAGATGGGAAGGATTTTCAATCACCAGGATGATGCCAGGGATTTCCAAAGGTTTCCAGGGGTTGGGAATACCCTTTTCCTCCTTCCAGGAATCCCAGCACAGGGTACAGCACCCACCCACCCCTGCTTTTCCTTTGGGATTTGAGCAAATCCATCCCAAACGGARGGAAGGATCAGGAAAAGGAGACAACAGCTTGGGAAAGGTGGAATTTTGGCCAAAATCCCCGAAAATCCGATCTGGGAATGATTTTTGGACACAACTGGAAGTGGCGTGGGGGAATCCCGGGATTCCAGCCCTGCATGGAGTGCTGTGCTGTGCCGGAATTGTGTTCCCAAATTTTCCTGGTTTATAAAGCGATGGAAGAGCCCTTTATCCACACATCACAGCGGGAAATTTTCCTCTCTCCCTGTAAATCCCCAAGCCTTGGAGACGAAGCGGAAGAGGATCAGCATTCCAGGTAAATTCCCACAAATCCACCTCCAAAGTCCTGTTTTCCAGAGAATTCCTCAAATCCGGGATTAGACATCAAAACATCAACATTTGGATCTGTTAATTCCCGTTTTTGTGTTTCCCAAATTCAGAATTTGCTCATCCCGCCCAGAATCCAGGGATGAAGGAGTCAGGAATGGGAGGTAAAACCTCCCCATGGGTCAGGTCCCTGGAATGGCTTTGGCTCCTCGATCCATCGGGAACTGTAACCAAACAGTTCCATGGAAAAATCACGGGAAAGGATCCAGAATGGGGGGAAAAACAAAATCCAAACTGGATAAAAAATTCCGGGAGATGGGAAGACATTGGAACCAGGACGGGATCCCACAAAAAAACTGGACTTGTGTTCCAATGAGGAAAATAGAAATGAACAGGAAAAATTTGATATTGGGAAGGAATTCCTGGCTCGGTTGGAATTCCCAGAGAAGCCCCTGGAACTCTGGGAGTGTCCAAGGCCAGGCTGGAGCACCCTGGGATCATGGGAAGTGTCCAAGGCCAGGCTGGGGCACCCTGGGATCATGGGAAGTGTCCCTGCCCATGGAATGGGATGGGATTTAAGGTCCTTTCCCACCCAAACCATTCTGGGATTCTACAATTCCACGATTTATTTCCCAACGCAGACTCACCCTTGGATTCCCAGGAAAAGCAAAGAGGGACGGGCACTTCCAGAGGCTCAGGGAGAGCAGGAATTGCCAAAACCTGTCTGAGCCCAGCTCCCAACCTGATGGAAACTGAGACCTCGGGAAGCAGCACCCGATAGGGGCTGTCCTTGAAATATTCATGGCGAGGACRGAGCTCGGAGCCGACAGGAATCTGCTCCCGGTGAATTATTGATGGCAGCTTTTCTTCCGTGTCCCGGCGGATCCGAGCCTTGTCCGACCGCCTGTCGCTAATTATCCCTCTGGCACCTGCTCCAAAGCTGGGATCCGTGCCAGGCACGGGAGAGCTGCGGATGAAAATCCCCGCAGGCAGCCCAGGCGTTTCTGTTCCCAGTCCCAATCCCTTTTCCAGTCCCATTCCCCCTCCCATTCCCCATTCCCACTCCCTTTTCTGTTCCCTTTCCTACTCTCATTCCCCACTCCCATTCCTATTCTGATCCCCATTCCCACTCCCATTCCCCCTTCCCTTTCTCCTTCCCTTTCCCATTCTCATTGCCATCCCCATCTCTTTGTTGTTCCCATTCCCCATTCCCCATTCCCATCCCATTCCCACTCCCATTCTCATTCCCACTCCCTTTTCTGTTCCCTTTCCTACTTTCATTCCCCATTCCCATTCCTATTCCCATCCCCAGTCCTATCCCCCATTCCCTTTCTCATTCCCTTTCCCGTTCTCATTGCCATCCCCATCTCATTCCCGTTCCCACTCCCATCCCCCATTCCCACTCCCATTCCCACTCTCATTCCCCATTCCCCTCCCATTCCCACTCCCATTCCCACTCTCATTCCCCATTCCTGTTCCCACTCCCTTTTCTGTTCCCTTTCCTACTCTCATTCCCCAATCCCATCCCCATCCCCTTTCCCATTCCCACTCCTGTTCCCATTCCCCATTCCTGCTCCCCACTCCCTCTCCCATTCCCCATTCCCATCCCATTCCCACTCACTCCCATTTCCATTCCCATTCCCTGTTCTCACTTCCATTCCCCATCCTCATTCCCATTCCCACTCTCACTCCTGTTCCCATTCCCATCCCATTCCCACTCTCACTCCCTTTCCCATTCCCCATTCCCATTCCCTATCCTGTTCCCTTTCCTACTCTCATTCCCCATTCCCATTCCCATCCCCATCCCCATTCCCATTCCCGTTCCCATTCCCCATTTCCTTTCCCATTCTCTTTCCCATTCTCATTACCATCCCGTTCCCATTTCCCACTCCCATTCCCACTCTTATTCCCCATTCCCATTCCCTCTCCCATTCCCATTCCCCTTTCCCTTTCCCATTCTCATTGCCATTCCCATCTCATTCCCATTTCCATTCCACATTCCCATTCCTGCTCCCATTCCCGTTCCCATGCCCCATTCACTTTCCCATTCCCTTTCCCATTCTCATTGCCATCCCATTCCCATTTCCCACTCCCATTCCCACTTTCATTCCCGTTCCCATTCCCATTCCCCATTCCCATTTCTGTTCCCATTCCCACTCCCACTTCCATTCCACATTCCAATTCCCTATTCCCATTCCCACTCCCATTCCCATTCCCATCCCCACTCCCATTCCCATTCTCACTCTCACTCCTGTTCCCATTCCCCATTCCCATCCCATTCCCACTCTCATCTTTTTCCCACTCCCATTCCCCATTCCCATCCCCATCCCTATTCCCATTCCCACTCCGACTCCCATCCCCACTCCCATTCCCACTCTCATGTGGATGTGGCACCAGGGGACAGGGATCAGCACTGGGAATGTTGGATTTTGGGATAGTGGATAATTCCTCCATGTCCAAGCAGAAAAGGAGTGTCCAAAATTCCCAAATCCATGGGGACAGATCTTTGGGATGCCACGCTCCATATCCATACCACCACCACGATGAACAGGAAGTTTGGGATCCTTTCCATCCTGGAGAAAAAACTCCCAGTCAAGATTTCCCTTTTTTTTTTTTTTTCCCCCAACCCCTCCATTAAATTTATTAAATTAATTAAACATTTAATGTGCCATTAAATCCTTTGGGGGAAAAAAATGCATCCCGAGGACCCAGAAAATCAGGAAAAGGTTCAAACCAAAGGAGCAGGGGCTGCTGTGAATCCCAGGACAGATCCTCCAGCACCTGGAGATTTTTCCTGGATTCTGGGAATGTGAATTTT
>NW_026624320.1:28061-30745 GCF_030028575.1 Malurus melanocephalus
CCCCCCCAGTGCTCTCCCACCTCTCCTCCCAATTCCCTGGATCCCCAGAAAGATCCCTGTGAACCCCTGGTGCAGAGATCTCTCCCTCACTGCCTCCCCTGGATTGGATTTGTTGGATTTCTCTCGCATGCGGATGAGTTTGGGGGGAGCAGGCGGATGAGGGCTCATCCCAGAATCACAACTCATGGAATTGCTCCTTTGGATTGCAGCGCCAAGGCCAAAGGGAAGGAGAAAAAACACCTGGTGTTGCCGTTCAGGTATCCCAAATTCCCGATCCCCGATTCCCAGGGCCACCCTCCGGCTCCAGCCCTCAGCTGTCATCAGCAGAATTTCGGGAATGGTTTTGGGGTAGGACCAGGAATCCAATTTTCCACAATGAAACTGCTCCAAACCGCGTGGTTTGAGGGGTAAAATAGGAATTCTTCATCCGTGCCCATTCCAGGGATGGATTCCCGCTTCCCACCCAGCCCCATTTGCATGGGGAAGGGAAGGATTTTTCCATTTGGGAGGAAAAGATCCCACCCAGCGAGACCGGAGGGATTTTCAAGGATTCCTGYCCTGACTCCCGGCCAATCCATCCCCGGGGTGTCCAGTAGGACGGGAGGAGGCATGGAACGATTTAATTCCTTTCCTGGCAGCTTTTCCAGCGCCGAGCCCGGGTTTGGTTCACTCAGCTGGCACAGGAATAATTTTCTTGCTCCCACAGAGAAAAAAAAAAAATGTTGGGATCAGAGCAGGCTCCGAGCTGATCCCTGCCCGTGCTGCTCTTCCCAATTTCCCACCCGCCTCCCATTTTTTTTCTGGAGCTCTTTAGGAATTCCCCTCCCCCAAAACTCACCCAGCAACACTTMACAATTTAATTTTTTTTTTCCTGGGTGTTTTTTCCAGCCCCTCAGGGCTCAAGGARCTGGAATTCCAGGCTCTGAAATTCCCCTCCTGTGCTTTGTCACCGGCCCGCCCGCTGTAATTAACTCCGGCTTCTTTAATCACCCCCCGCAGCTGCTTAATTGCTTTCTCCTCCCTAATTGCTGCGGGACAATGAGGGCGATTGACGGGGGAGAGAGAGGAAAATGGGGAGGGAAAGAGGGAGGCAGGAGCGGGGTGGAAAACTGGGAGGAAAAATAGGGAAGAAGGACCAGGGAGGAAAATAGGGAGAAAAAGATGGAGGAAAATAGGGAGGAAAATAGGGAGAAATACAGGGAGAAAAAACAGGGAGAAAAATAGAGAAGAAGGACCAGGGAGGAAAATAGGGAGGAAAATAGGGAGGAAAACAGGGAGGAAAATAGGGAGAAAAACAGGGAGGAAAATAGGGAGGAAAATAGGGAAGAATGGCCAGGGAGGAAAAAAGGGAGAAAAACAGAGAGAAAAATAGGGAAGAAGGACCACGGAGGAAAATAGGGAGAAAAATAGGGAGAAAAACAGGGAGAAAAATAGGGAAGAAGGACTAGGGAGGAAAATAGGGAGAAAAACACGGAGAAAAAACAGAGAGAAAAATAGGAAGAATGGCCAGGGAGGAAAATAGGGAGGCAAAATTTGAAAAGAAAAACAGGGAGAAAAACAGGGATTAAAAATAGGGAGGCAGAATTGGGGAGGAGAAGAGAAAAGTGGGATCCCAGAGGAACACAGGAAAGCAGAACCAGGGAGAAAAAGAGGGAGAAAACTCGGGAAAAAACCAGGGAGGAAACCCGGGAGAGAAGCAGGACCCGAGAGGAAAATGGGGAGAAAAATAAGGATGAAGACAGGGAGGGAAACGGGGAGGAAAAGAAGGAGGAACATAGAGAATAAAGACCGGGGAGGAAAACGGGGAAAAACAGGGAGGCAGGAGCGGGGTGGAAAACAGGGAAGAAAACAGGGGAAAAAATTGGGAGGAAGGACCAGGGAGGAAAATAGGGAGAAAAATAGATAGGGAGGAAAACAGGGAGAAAAATGGGGAGGCAGGAACGGGGTGGAAAACTGGGAGGAAAATAGGGAAGAAGGGCTGGGGAGGAAAATAAGGAGTCAGAATCTGAAAAGAAAAACGGGGAGAAAACCAGGGATGAAAATAGGGAGGCAGGACTGGGAGGAAAATTGGGAGGAGAAAAGTGGGATCCCAGAGGAACACGGGAAAGCAGAACCAGGGAGTAAAACAGGACCTGAGAGGAAAATAGAGGCAGAACTGGGATGGAAAATAGGAAGAAAAAGGGGGAGAAAAATAAGGATAAAACGGAGGGAAATGGGGAGGAATATAGGGAATAAGGACTGGGGATGAAAACGGGGAGAAAAATATGGAAGAAGGGCTGGGGAGAAAAATAGGGAGGAAAACAGAGAGAAGACCAGAAGAAAAACAGAGAGAAAAATGGAGGCAGGTCCAGGGAGGAAAATGAGGAGGAAAACAGGGAGGCAGGACTGGGAGAAAAAGGGAAGCAGGACCAGAAGAAAAACAGAAATAAAGCAGGGAAGCAGGACCAGGAGGAAAACAGAAATAAAACAGGGAAGTAGGTCCAGGAGGAAAACAGAAATAAAACAGGGAGGCAGGTCCAGGAGGAAAAGAGGGAAACAGGAGCCTGATACAAAAATATGGGAGAGAAGGAAAACAAAAGCCAGGGAGCAGAGCAGGATCCCAGAGGGAACAGGGAGGGGAGGGATCGATGTTTCCTGCACGGAGTCGGGGCAGAAATGAGGAATTCCAGCTTCAGCCCCTCTGG
>NW_026624320.1:30855-32365 GCF_030028575.1 Malurus melanocephalus
GAATATAGGGAATTAGGACTGGGGATGAAAACAGGGAGGAAAACAGGGAGGCAGGAGCGGGGTGGAAAACTGGGAGAAAAACAGGGAAGAAGGGTCGGGTAGAAAAATAGGGAGAAAAACCGGGAGAAAAATTGTGAGGAACGACCAGGGAGGAAAATAGGGAGAAAAATAAATTAGGAAGAAAATAGGGAGAGAAACAGGGAGAAAAAGAGGGAAGAAGGGCAGGGGAGGAAAACAGGGAGGAAAAATAGGGAGAAAAACAGGGAGGCAGGAGTGGGGTGGAAAACAGGGAGGAAAATAAGGAAGAAGGACCAGGGAGAAAAATAGGGAGAAAAACAGGGAGGAAATAGGGAAGAAGGGCTGGGGAGGAAAATAAGGAGTCAGAATCTGAAAAGAAAAATGGGGACAAAAACAGGGATTAAAATAGGGAGGCAGGACTGGGAGGAAACTGGGGAGAAGAAAAGAAAAGCGGGATACCAGAGGAACATGGGAAAGCAGAACCAGGGAGAAAAACAGGACCTGAGAGAAAAATAGAGGCAGAACTGGGATGGAAAATAGGAAGAAAAAGGGGAGAAAATAAGCATGAAGACAGGGAGGGAAACAGGGAGGAAAAGAGGGAGGAATATAGGGAATAAGGACCGGGGATGAAAACAGGGATGAAAACAGGGAGGCAGGTTCAGGGAAGAAAATGGGGAGGAAAAGAGGGAGGAAAATAAAGAATAAGGACCAGGGAGGAAAATGGGGAGAAAAATAGGGAGGMAAACAGGGAGGCAGGACTGGGAGGAAATTGGGGAGGAGAAGAGAAAAGTGGGATCCAAGAGGAACACGGGAAAGCAGAACCAGGGAGGAAACCAGGGAGAGAAGCAGGACCCGAGAGGAAAACAGAGGCTGAACTGGGATGGAAAATAGGAAGAAAAAGGGGGAGAAAAATAAGGATGAAGACAGGGAGGGAAATGGGGAGGAATATAGGGAATAAGGACTGGGGATGAAAACAGGGAGAAAAACCGGGAGAAAAATAGGGAGGAAAACAGGGAGGCAAGACCGGAAGAAAAACAGAGAGAAAAATGGAGGCAGGTCCAGGGAGGAAAATGAGGAGGAAAACAGGGAGGCAGGACTAGGAGGAAAACAGAAATAAAACAGGGAGGCAGGTCCAGGAGGAAAACAGGGAGGCAGGATCCTGATACAAAAATATGGGACAGAAGGAAAACAAAAGCCAGAGAGCGGAGCAGGATCCCAGAGGGAACAGGGAGGGGAGGGATCGATGTTTCCTGCACGGAGTCGGGGCAGAAATGAGGAATTCCAGCTTCAGCCCCTCTGGAAATGGGATATGGCTGCACCTCCGCGGGGCGATGAGGAAAACCATTCCCCTCTCCAGGAAGGGGAGGACTTATCCCCTGCCATTCCCAAATCCGGGAATGGAATCCGGGAATCCTGCATGTCCTGCCCTTTTTCCAGCCCCAAACACAAATCCAGGGAATGTCCATCCAGTGCTGGGATGTTTTCCACCTGA
>NW_026624320.1:33850-35644 GCF_030028575.1 Malurus melanocephalus
GAAAAGAGGAAAATGTCCTCAAGGAGAGGGAAGGGTCAGGAAAAATAGGAAGAGATCTCCCGGCTCTGATCCTTCCTCTGGGAAGGGGCTGAGAATTGGGATCTTTCTGAGGGCAGTGGGTGTAGGATGAGCTTGGCAGTGGAATCTGACCCATGGGAGAACTGGAAGAATTCCTGACCAGTGGAATTCCTGTGAGGAAATGAGCCATGGGAACACCATTCCCTGCTCCCAGTAAAAATGTCCTTTTATCTGTGGATAATCCACAATTAATGGGATTTTTAACGGGAAGTTTCCTGTGGCTCCGGAATCCCTGTGGATTCGGAAGATCTCCACTGGTGAAATCCCAAAGGACAAAGCCAAGAGGAGGATTTGTGGAACCGGGGATGATCCACACTCGATCCCATATTGGACCCCAAAAAATCCTTGGGAATGGCTGCCGGAGGCTCGGTGGAATCTCTGGTGTCTAATATGGATTGAAATTTTGTTGGAAGTTTGTCCCAATTTGGGATTGGGATGGCAAAAAGCAATGACTGAAATGTCCTTTTATCCGTGGATAATTCACCAGTAATGGGATTTTTAACAGGAAGTTTCCCGTGGCTCCGGAATCCCTGTGGATTCGGGAGATCCCCACTGAGAATATCCCAAAAGACAAAGCCAAGAGGAGCAGGGGGAGAATTTGTGGAACTGGAGATGATCCACGCTCAATCCCATATTAGACCCCAGAAAATCCATGGGAAAAGCTGCCGGAGGCTGGGTGGAATCTCCGCTGTCTAACATGGATTGAAATTTTGTTGGAAGTTTGTCCCAATTTGGGATCAGGATTGCAAAAAGCAATGATTGAAATGTCCTTTTAGCCGTGGATAATCCACCAATAACGGGATCTTTAACGGGAATTTTCCCATGGCTCCGGAATCCCTGTAGATTCTAGAGATCCCCACTGGGAAAATCCCAAAGGACAAAGCCAAGAGAATTTGTGGAACTGGAGATGATCCATGCTCGATCCCATATTAGACCCCAGAAAATCCATGGGAATGGCTGCTGGAGCCTGGGTGGAATCTCCGGTGTCTAATATGGATTGAAACTTCGTTGGAAGTTTGTCCCAATTTGGGATTGGCATTGCAAAAACCAATGATTGAAATGTCCTTTTATCCGTGAATAATCCACCAGTGACGGGATCTTTAATGGGAAGTTTCCCATGGCTCTGGAATCCCTGTGGATTCGGGAGATCCCCACTGGGAAAATCCCAAAGGATAAAGCCAAGAGGAGGATTTGTAGAACTGGAGATGGTCCATGCTCCATCCCATATTAGACCCCAGAAATCCATGGGAATGGCTGCTGGAGGCTGGGTGGAGTCTCCAGTGTCTAATATTGATTGAAACTTTGTTGGAAGTTTGTCCCAATTTGGGATCGGCATTGCAAAAAGCAATGACTGAAATGTCCTTTTATCCATGGATAATTCACCAGTAATGGGATTTTTAATGGGAAGTTTCCTGTGGCTCCGGAATCCCTGTGGATTCAGGAAATCCCCACTGGTGAAATGCCCCCAAGAGGAGGATTTGTGGAACTGGAGATGATCCATGCTCAATCCCATATTAGACCCCAGAAAATCCATGGGAATGGCTGCTGGAGGCTGGGTGGAATCTCCGGTGTCTAATATGGATTGAAATTTTTTCGGAAGTTTGTCCCAATTTGGGATCAGCATCCGGAAATTCCCTCCTCCACCCCAAATTTCCGGGAATCCGGGTAGGATTTTGGAGCAGCAGCAGCTCCTCTGAGCCTCGTTTGTTCGGGAAA
>NW_026624320.1:36657-40034 GCF_030028575.1 Malurus melanocephalus
TTTTCCCTCTCCCAGTTTCCCCTCATTTCTTTACCTATTTCTTTTCTCCCCCATCTTCCCCTCCATTTTTTTCTTTATTTCTTTTTCCTTTTCTCTTTTCTCATTTTACCTTTTTTCCTTTTTTCCTTTTTCCATTTCCCTCCTCTTTCCCTTTTCCCCCCCTCTTCTTTATTTCCCCCTTTTCCCCTTTTTTCTTTATTTACCCCTTTTTTCCCCTTTTATCTTTATTTCCCCCTTTCTTTTTTTTTGGTGACTTCTCCCAATTTGTTCTTTATTTCCCCTTTTTTATTTTCTGTCTCCTTCTCCAATTTCTTCTTTATTTTCCCTTTTTTCTCTTCACCATTTTTTCTTTTTTTTCCTCCTTTTTTTTTCCACCTGGGCTGAACCCACCATCATCATTTCACTGATGGGAACATCCAGGGGAGAATCCTTGGTGTCTGTGGATTTGGGAATTTTCTTCGCAGAGTCCATCACCAGCTTCTCCTCTCTCAGGTCTTCCTTCCTAAAGAACCTCAGGAATTCCCGGGACAGGGATTTTTATCCATGAGAATCCAGGAGAAACAGGCAGCTCCAGGACTGGAGCGATTTTTTTCTCTCCATTTTTAGGAATTTCGTGGAAAAGAAGGAATGCAATAAAAAAGTTAAAATTGGAGGAGCTTTGTCTCCTGGAGGGCTCTGRCTGCTGGATATTCCACCTCGGAGGAATCTCCGTGGCCAAGAGCAATTTGGGAGCGGAATTCCAGAGCCTGAGCCGTGATTCCAACATTTCCTTGTTAAACAAATGAGTTGGAAAACTGCTGCAAAGGAAAAAATCTCAAACATCCCCTGGCTAATTCCTGTTGGGATTAAAGACATTTAGACATTAAAGACATCCTCCCCTTTTCTCCTCCGATCCATGGGAAAACTGCACGGCCATGGAGCATCCTGGGGATAATCCCAGCTCCCAGAGGCCCGAGCTTTGATTTAGTCCCAGGTTTAAATAGTTCCCGGATTTTATCCTGATTGGATTCCACTCCCTCGGATCTGTTATTTTCCCATTCTCCCTCATTCTCCCCTGCTTGTTCCGGCTCTCTCTGCAGCGTGCAGAATTCCGGGGGTTATTTCCGACCAGGACGAACCAGGCTGCAATTCCAGAATTTCTTTGGTTTTGGGAAAATATTCCTAAAGGTCAAACTTGACCCTTTGGCCCCATCCAGAAGTGGAACTGGGAAATCCCGCAGATTCTGGGCCAGTATTTTGTGGGCAGCACATCCCAGTCCTGCAGAACTTGGGGTTGGATCCTCTGGATCCTCTGGATCCCCTGGTCTGACAACCAGCTGGAGACAAGGTCCTGGCTGGAAATGAGATTTGGGTTGGAGATGAGATTTGGTTGGAGATGAGGTCCTGACTGGAGATGAGATTTGGGCTGGAGATGAGATTTGGGCTGGAGATGAGATTTGGGTTGGAGATGAGATTTGGGTTGGAGATGAGATTTGGGTTGCAGATGAGATTTGGGTTGCAGATGAGATTTGGGTTGGAGGTGAAATCCTGGCTGGAGATGAGATTTGTGTTGGAGACGAGGTCCTGGCAGGAGATGAGATTTGGGTTGGAGACGAAGTCCTGGTTGGAGATGAGGTCTGGGTTGAGGTGAAATCCTGGCTGGAAGTGAGATCTTGGCTGGAGGTGAGATTTGGGTTGTAGACAAGGTCCTGGCAGGAGTGAGATCCTGGCTGGAGGTGTGGTGTTGACTGGAAGTGAGGTCCTGGCTGGAGATGAGATCCTGGCTGGAGGGGAGGTCTGGGCTAGAGATGAATTTTGGGTTGGAGATGAACTCCTGGTTGGAGATGAGGTCCTGGCTGGAGATGAGATTTGAGTTCGAGATGAGGTCTGGGTTAGAGGTGAGATTTGGGTTGGAGATGAAGTCCTGGTTGGAGATGAAGTCTGGGTCAGAAGTGAGGTCCTGGCTGGAGATGAAATTTGGGTTGGAGGTGAGGTCCTAGCAGGAGGTGAGGTCCTGGCTGGAGATGAGATTTGGGTTGGAGGTGAGATCTGGGCTAGAGATGAGATTTGGGTTGGAGACAAAGTCCTGGTTGGAGATGAGATCTGGGTTGGAGGTGAGGTCCTGGCTGGAGACGAGGTCCTGGCAGGAATGAGGTCCAGGATGGGGATAAGATATGGGTTGGAGATGAGGTCTTGACTGGAAGTGAGATCCTGTCGGGAGGTGAGGTCCTGGATGGAAGTGAGGTCCTGGTTGGAGATGAGATTTGGGTTGGAGATGAAGTCCTGGTTGGAGATGAGGTCTGGGTTGAGGTGAAATCCTAGCTGGAGATGAGATTTGGGTTAGAGACAAGGTCCTGGCAGGAGGTGAGATTCTGGCTGGAGGTGTGGTCTGGGCTAGAGGTGAGATTTGGGTTGGAGACAAAGTCCTGGCTGGAGATGAGGTCTGGATTGGAGGTGAGGTCCTGGCGGGAGATGAGATTTGGGTTGGAGCTTAGGGAAAGTCAAGGTTGGAGGTGATACGTTGTTCTGGCCGGAAGTGGAGCCCAGTTTGGAGCGAAGTCCAGCTTGGAGGTGGTGTTGAGGTTGGAGGTGAGGTGAGACCCAGGTTGGAGGTGAGGTCCCATTTGGAGGTGAGGTCGAAGCAGGAGGTGAGGGAAGGTCCATCCTGGAGGACAGGGTGAGGTACAGTTTGGAGGTGAGTTCCAGGCTGGAGGTGAGGATCATCTTGGAGGTCAGATTTGGGCTGGAGGAGAGGTCCAGGCAGGTGAGGTGGGGAAAGGTCTATCCTGGAGATGAGATGAGTTCCAGGCTGAAGGTGAGGTCCCAGTTTGGAGGTGAGGTCCCAGTTTGGAGGTGAGATCCCACTTTGGAGGTGGGGTCCGGTTTGGAGGTGAGATCCCAGTTTGGAGGTGAGTTCCAGGCTGGAGGTGAGGATCATCTTGGAGGTCAGATTTGGGCTGGGCTGTAGGAAAGGCCCAGCCTGGAGCTGAGGTCCAGCCTGGAGGCCAGGCTCCTCTTGGAGGTCAGATTTGGGCTGGAGGAGAGGGCCAGGCAGGTGAGGTGGGGAAAGGTCCATCCTGGAGGTGAGGTGAGGTGAGGTCAAGGCTGGAGGTGAGGTCCAGGCTGAACATGAGATCCCAGTTTGGAGCTGAGGTCCCAGCTGGAGTTGAGGGAAGGTCCATCCTGGAGGTGAGGTGAGGTCCCACTTGGAGCTGAGGTCCCAGCTGAAAATTATGTTCATTTTGAAGGTGAGGTCCAAGCAGGAGGTGAGGAAAGGTCTAGCCTGGAGGTCAGGTCCCAGTTGGAGCTGAGGTCAAGCAGCARCTGGGGAAAGGTCCAKCCTRGAGATCAAGTCCCASTTGGAGGTGAGGTCCCAGTTTGGAGCTGAGGTCAAGCAG
>NW_026624320.1:42150-44419 GCF_030028575.1 Malurus melanocephalus
GCTGGGAGCTCCTGATCCCATTTTTCCAGGGAATTCCGGCTGTTGGTGCTGCACGGCTGGGAGCTCCTGATTCCACTTTTTCCAGGGAATTTTGGCAGTCAGAGCTGTACGAGCAGGGGGATCCTGATCCCGCTTTTCCCAAGGAATTCCAGCTGTCGGAGCTGCACAGCTGGAAGCTCCTGATCCCATTTTTCCAAGGAAATTCCGGCTGTCAGAGCCTCATGGCTGGAAGCTCCTGATCCCATTTTTCCAGGGAAATTCTGACTGTCAGAGCTACACGGCTGGGAGCTCCTGATCCCTCTTTTCTCAAGGAATTCCGGCTGTCAGAGCTGCACAGCTGGAAGCTCCTGATCCCATTTTTCCAGGGAAATTCCATCTGTCAGGGCTGCATGGCTGGGACCTCCTGATCCCATTTTTCCAGGGAATTCCGTCTGTCCCACACCTTCCTGGAGCTGGGATTATGATCCCAACCCTCACTCACTGAATATGGGATGGGGAGGGGATCCCACTCCTGCTGTCCATGGGCTGACCCAGCATTCCCAATGATCCACRGGTGCTTCCCTCCCATCCCAACTCCTCCTCTGGATCAGATCAGGACCAGCCTGGACTTGGACACTCCCAGGGATCCAGGAGAAGCTGCAGCTTCTCTAGGAATTCCAGCCCAGCTGGGAATTCCTTCCCAAGATCCCAATAAACCCCCCCTTTCCCAGTGGAATCCATTCCCGCTGYCCCATCCCTCCATCCCTTATCCCAAATCCCTCTCCAGCTCTCCTGGATCCCCTAAAAGATCTCTGTTCCCAGAATCCCAAAGCTGGAGGCAGCAATTCCCATCTCCCGTGACTCAGTTTTCCAGCTGGGTCAAGGCCTCCCTTTCCCATAGGAAAGGAACATTCCAGCAACTTTTTCCAACAAAAACCCCATCACGGGGACRTGCCAGTGGGATCTGGGCTCTCAACTCTCCCTACAGCAGCTTTTCCTCTTGGAATTACCCGTTTTCCCCATTTTTTTCACCCCTCTCTCCTCAAAACCAGACAATCTGTTTTCTTTGCCACACCTGTCGTGCTCCTCAGATCTCCAGCTGCTCCTCAAACTCTCTTTCACCCCCTCAATTCGGGGCATTTTTCCCATTCCTTTTAGTTTTTCCTTCACAAAACCCTCCACAGGGATTCTTCTCGGATGGAATTCCACATCCTCTGTCTCATATCCCCTTTTCTGAGCGGCTTGTCCGAGCCCCGACCCCGTTCCCATTGTTTTTACTCTCCCAGCCGAGTCTGGASGGACGGTTTTGGTTTCCTTTCTGTYGGGCCTTGAATTATTCACGGGTGGAAATTAAAACCGGAGCYGTTCTTTTGTCCCTTTCCCCGCAGACGATCCGGCCGTTCTGGAAACAGAGGACCTGGACAGAAAAGTGGGGAGGTTTGGGGCGGGGCTGGAGCCAGACACCATCTCCCTGGCCTCTGTCACCGCTGTCACCACCAATGTGTCCAATAAGAGGTGAGAGCTGTGTCAGCGGGAGGTGAGGACTGACATCCCAAAAATGTGAGATCCCAACAYGGGAATGTTGGAGATCATTGTCCCATGGAGGCTTTGGGTGTTTTTTTGGGAATATCTGACTGCAGCAGCGATCACTGAGGTTTGTGGAGTCACTCAAGGTTGATGTTCTTCAAATTCAAAGGATGCAGGAGATCCGAGGGTGACCCCGGGTTTGGAGTGACAAGGACTGGGGACAAGGGACAAGAGACAGGGAATGGGGTCACACTRCCAGAGGGTGGGAATGGATGGGATTTTGGGAAGGAATCCTTCCCTGTGAGGGTGGGAGAGCGTGGAATGGAATTCCCAGAGAAGCTGTGGCTGCYCCTGGAACCATGGAAATGTCCAAGGYCAGGTTGGACATTGGGGTTTGGGGYACCCTGGGGAGTCCTTTCCCACCCAAACCATTCCATAATTCCAAGAATTCCAAGAATTCCAGCTGTGCTTTTACCCAGAGTTTCTTCTGCCTCTCCCAAGGTCCAAGCCTGACATCAAGATGGAGCCGAGCGCTGGGAGGCCCATGGATTACCAGGTAGGTGACATTTTTGTGTCCCCAGGCTCCGTTCATGGGGTCACAGCCCCGGGATGGGGGACACCGTTTGCAGGGACCGATTTCCTGCTGGGTCTCCGCTCTCTGGGCCTGGAACTTCCCAAGAGCTGGAATTTCACTGTAAGAGACATAAATTCAGGATTGAGCCATTCACTGGGTTTGTCCTTGTTTGTCCTCCAGCATGTGAAG
>NW_026624320.1:46062-46976 GCF_030028575.1 Malurus melanocephalus
CAGAGCTGCTCCCGGGATGTGGAGGTTCGGGAATTCCTCTCCGCAGGTCAATGTCACCGTCATCGAGGCCCGGCAGCTCGTGGGGCTCAACATGGACCCCGTGGTGTGCGTGGAGGTGGGCGAGGAGAAGAAGTTCACGTCCATGAAGGAATCCACCAACTGCCCCTACTACAATGAGGTGGGTTCGGCTGACTTCCAGTGGTTTCTTTCCTCTCCATGTTTTCTTTTGGGATTAATTCCCGCCAGAATAAGGGGAAATATCAAACCATGTGGGAGAAACGAAGCCTTCACCCTCTGGCATTGTGTGGTCGATAATTCCTGGGTTTTCTGAGGAATCTGCTTCTGGTGTCTCCCTGCACCAATCAGTGGGGGATCAGTGATTCGTGTGGCCTGTGGGTGATCTGTGTGGTCCGTGGATGATCCGTGTGGCCCGTGGGTGATCCATGTTGTTTGTCGGTGATCTGTATGGCCTGTGGATGATCCTTGTGGTCCACGGGTGGTCCATGGGTGATCTGCATGGTCTGTGGATGATCAGTGTGATCCACAGGTGATCCATGTGGTCCGACAGGTGATTCATGTGTTCCACGGGTGATCCTAGTGGTCCATGGATGATCCATGTGGTCCACAGGTGATCCACGGATGATCCACSGGTGATCTGCATGGTCCATGGGTGATCCAGATGACCCACGAGTGATCCATGTGACCCATGGGTGATCCATGTGATCAGTGTGATCCACGGGTGATCCATGTAGTCCCACAGGTGATCTGTGTGTTCCATGGGTGATCCGTGTGGTCCCATAGACAATCCGTGTGTTCTGCGGGTGATTCATGTGGTCYATGGGTGATCTGTGTGGTCCATGGATGATCCGTGTGGTCTGTGGGTGATCCGTGTGGTCCCACAGGTGATCAGTGTG
>NW_026624320.1:51332-52442 GCF_030028575.1 Malurus melanocephalus
CCCTCTGGGGTGTCCATCCCTGCCTTGCCCAGGAAGAAGCTCCTGGTGACATTCCCAGGCAGGACATGAAACATTCCAGGTGTGGTCCTGGGCTGAATCCTGCCCTCTGTGTCCGGCATTCCATCCTTGGGTGCCAGGAAAAGGCAGAGAAGTTCATGGGAGCTGCTGACCATCGGGTCCAACCGTCCCCAAGGCCACCACGGCCCCATGTCCCCAAGCGCCACACTCACAGGGATTTAAATCCCTCCGGGGTGGGAAATTGGGACTCCACCCCCTTTCAGTTTATCCCGTTGTTCCTCTGTGCTCTCCTCCCAGTGGAATTTCCAGGGTTTTTTTGGGATCCCTCACAGTGTCCTGCTGACCCTGGTTGTGACCAAGGTCTCTTTTGTCCCCTGGGCCACAGAGCACCAGTTCTACCACAAATGGGCCGTGCTGTCCGACCCCGAGGACCTCACAGCCGGCCCCAAGGGCTACCTCAAGTGTGACATTGCCGTGGTGGGCAAAGGGGACAACATCAAAACCCCGCACAAGGCCAACGAGACGGAGGAGGACGACATCGAAGGGTGAGGATTGGCCGGGACACCTCCCACCAGGCACAGACAGCTCCAGCAATTCCCGAAATTCCCCTAGAAATACTTTGTTCACAGCGTTCCCACGGGCTCTTTGCTTTTCCCAGAGGAGGAAAAGAACAATATCCAAAAAAAACAGTGGATGGAGTTTATTTCTCACCCCCAAAATAACCCCCTGATAAGGAAAAAATGGCTTGTCCAACATTTCCATTCATTCCATTCCCACGGAATGAAGTGGAAGTGGAAATGGAAGGAGCCAGYGCTCCAAAAATGGATCAGCTCCTCTTTGTTTTTTTATGGAATCGCAGAGGTCRGAAAATATCTCTGACACCATCCCAATCCAACCCTCAGTCTCCCTGAGCTTTGTCACGATCTGCTTAACCCAAGCGGGAGTCGTGAGRGTTCGTTATCAGAATCTCAGAGTGCAAAAGAAACGAGGGGCAAGTATATATTCAAAATTATGAACAATTTTATTGGATTTTCGTGATAGAAGAGGGTGAGAGAGAGAGAGAGAGAGAAAGAGAGAGAGAAAGAGAAAGAG
>NW_026624320.1:53987-55436 GCF_030028575.1 Malurus melanocephalus
CCTGGGACACCCATCCCTCATCCCACATCCATCCCCTCCCCGTCCCCATCCCCAGGGAAAGACCTCCATCCAGAAGAGCAGCTACGAGCCGCTGTGGAACGAGCAGATCGTCTTCACCGAGATGTTCCCCCCGCTCTGCAAACGCATCAAAGTCCAGATCCGTGACTCCGACAAGGTCAACGATGTGGCCATCGGGACTCACTTCATCGACCTGAGGAAGATTTCCAACGAAGGGGACAAAGGTGAGGCTGAGGTGGGGGCGTTCCTTCCCCTGGCAGAGTTTTCGGAGTTTTCCCGGGTGCCTTTCCCATCCCCTGGAATTCTGGAGAGACCCTGAAATGGGAGGGGTCTCTGGAACCCCACACCCTGAAACCTAAAACCCCTCAAAAACATTCAGCCCATGCACGAAAGCAAAGACAACCTGGAAAAAATCTGCTCTTCCAAAAATTCCAGGGATGGATGGTTGAGTGTTTGTCGGACTCCTTGTTCTCACACACGGAGGAAAAGATGGGAAGGCGAGGATGGGGCTGGAAAGGGATTAACGGGGGTTTCTCCTTCCTCAACTCAAAATGGGGAATCCTCAATCCTCAAAATGGGGAATTGCTGAAGACCTGCCCAAGCTTTCCTGCAAAACTTCCCTGAAAAAAAAAAACCCAGGAGGCTCCAGGGGGACCTTGTGGCTCTGACAGGAGGGGGCAGATGGGGGCATCGGGCTCTGCTTGCAGGGCACAGGGACAGGAGGAGCGGGAACGGCCTCAGGCTGGGGCGGGGCAGGCTCAGGGTGGACACCAGGAGGAATTTCTGCATGGAAAGGGTGGTCAGGCCTTGGCAGGAAGGTTTGGGGTGCCCATCCTTGGAGGTGACCAAGGAAAGGCTGGAGGTGGCACTGAGTGCTCTGGGCTGGGGACAAGATGGGGATTGGGCACAGCTTAGGCTCGATGGTCTGGGAGGGATTTTCTAACCTCAGTGATCCCTCAATTCCGTGAAATCTGTCCCCATGGATATTCCAACCACGGACACTTCCACGGACACATGCCAACCATGTCACCACCCACAAACCGGGACAGCGCCACCCACCTGTCACGATCCGCTTAACCCAAGCGGGAGTTGTGGGGGGGTTCGTTTTCAGAATCTCAGAGTGCAAAAGAAACGAGGGGGCAAGTATATATATTTTAAATAATCATGAGCAATTTTATTGGATTTTTGCGATAGAAGAGGGTGAGAGAGAGAAAGTGAGAGAGAGAGAGAGAGAGAGAGAGAGAGTGGGTTTTATAGCTACCAAAAGGCTCCAATGAGTCCTTTCTAGGTCCAGATTCCATGGGTTCACCAGCAGTCTGTTGGCGGGATCCCAATCAGGGTCTTTTCAGAGAGACTTCTTATAGTCCTTTTGAAAGCGGGTGGCAGCAAGCCAGGGGGTTGTGAAGTATGGAAACTTGCGAAGTATGGAAA
>NW_026624320.1:58865-61486 GCF_030028575.1 Malurus melanocephalus
AAATTAAATATTAAAATAAATTTAAATATTATTAAATAATTAATAAATATTATCTTTAATTAATATCAATAAATAACATTAATATTATTACAATAAATATTCATAAATATTATTAATATTAAGAAATATTAGATTTAATTAATATTAATAAATGTCACTAATGGTAATGAATATTATCTTTAATTAATATCAATAAATAACATTAATATTATTACAATAAATATTCATAAATATTATTAATATTAATCTATATTATCTTTAATAAATATTAATAAATAGCATTCATGATAATAAATATTAACTATAAATAATATTAATAAATATTATTAATAGTATTACAGTAAATATTAATATATAATTAATATTAATAAATATTAGCTTTAATTAATCTTAATAAAAACCATTAATATTATTACAATAATATTTATAGATATTGTTACTATTTAGAATGTTAGCTTTAATTAATATTAATAAATATCACTAATATTAATATATATTATCTTTAATTCATATTAATAAACATCTTTAATTAAAGACATTAAAATTAAATTTTTAATAAAAAATTAAATTTTTAATTAAACACTCTGGGGAGATGGGAGACAAAACCCTCGTGGTCCCTTTGGAGGTGACGTTCCCGCATTTTCCCGCAGACCTGCAGCGGGAAGATGGAAGAATTTTTCCTTTTCGGAGCCTTCCTGGAGGCCACCATGATCGACAGGAAGATCGGGGACAAACCCATCCACTTCGAGGTCACCATAGGTTGGTTGGTTTTTTTGGGGGGGGTGCGTGGTGGGTGAGAAAATCAGGCTCTGAAGCTGCGAGTGGGATTTATTCCTGATTTTCCACTCCAGTTCCAACCGGAGTGGGTTTGGGGAGCAGGGACAGGGTTTACTCAGGGTTTATTCCCGATATTCCATTCCAATCCTGTCTGAAGGGGTTTTAGGGAGCAGGGACTGGGTTTATTCAGAGTTTATTCCTTATTTTAAATTCCTAACCCCTGTCCCAGCAGCTTTGGGGAGCAGGGGCAGGGTTTATTCCCAATTTTCCATTCCAATCCCTATCCCAGCAGATTTGGGGAGCAGGGCAGGGTTTATTCAGGATTTATTCTAAATTCTCCATTCCAGTCCCTGCCAGAGCGGGTTTGGGCAGCAGGGGCAGAGTTTATTCCCAGTTTTCCATTCCAATCTCTGCTGGAGCAGGTTTGGGCAGCAGGGACACGGTTTATTCCTGATTTTCCATTCCAACCCTTGTCCCAGCAGGTCTGGGGAGCAGGGACAGGGTTTATTCCTGATTTTCCATTCCAGCCCCTGCTGAAGGGGTTTTGGGGAGCAGGGACTGGGTTTATTCAGGGTTTATTCCTGATTTCCTATTCCAGCCCCTGGCAGAGTGGGTTTGGGGAGCAGGGGCAGGGTTTATTGAGGGTTTATTCCCAATTTTCCATTCCAATCCCTGCCAGAGCGAGTTTGGGGAGCAGGGGCAGGGTTTGAGGGTTTATTCCTGATTTTCCATTCCAATCTCAGTCAGAGCAGGTTTGGGGAGCATGGGCAGGGTTTATTCCTGATTTTAAATCCCCAGCCCCTGCCAGAGCGGGTTTGGGCAGCAGGGGCAGAGTTTATTCCCAGTTTTCCATTCCAATCTCTGCTGGAGCAGGTTTGGGCAGCAGGGACAGGGTTTATTCCTGATTTTCCATTCCAACCTCTGTCCCAGCAGGTTTGGGGAGCAGGGACAGGGATTATTCAGGGTTTATTCCCGAATTTCCATTCCAATCTCAGTCAGAGTAGGTTTGGAGAGCACGGGCAGGGTTTATTCCTGATTTTCAATTCCCAATCCCTGCCCCAGCAGCTTTGGGGAGCAGGGAACGGCTCCTGCATGGGCACAAGKGATTTAGGATCCCCCCATTCCTGAATTTTGTGTCCTGGCCAGTGGAGCTGATCCGTCTCCCATCCCAGCTCTGGGATTGGCCACCTCCAGGAGGGAATTTATTCCCAGGGGATGGAGAGGGGACAGGAGCGGGACACAGACACCCCACCCGCATTCCCAGCTCCTGGACCACAACATTCTCCGTGATTCCCACCGAGAAAACTTCTCCCAGCCCGGATTCATCCCAGAATTGGGATGGGAATTCCAGGGAATTCCAACCCCGTGAATCAATTAAATATTTTTTTTATTTTACCTTGAGGTAACTACGGCAACCAGGGGGAAGGCTCCAGCAAACCCGCCCGGCGGAGGAAGAAGGAGGGAGGGGACGGCGACGATGAGGAGTCGGAGCTGCTGCAGAACTCCAGCGATGATGAAGGGGGCGAGGATGGAGAGCTGGTGTCCGTTTCGTCATCCCAGCCCATGAAACCCCTGGTCACGGACAGGTCAGTGTGTCCAGCTGGGCACGGGGTCAGTGTGTCCAGCTGGGCACGGGGTCAGTGTGTCCAGCTGGGCAACGGGTCAATGTGTCCAGCTGGGCATGGACAGGTCAATGTGTCCACCTGGCCATGGGGTCAGTGTGTCCACCTGGTCACAGACAGGTCAGTGTGTCCACCTGGGCACAGACAGGTCAGTGTGTCCACCTGGGCACAGGGTCAGTGTGTCCACTTGGGCATTGGGTCAGTGTGTCCACCTGGGCACAG
>NW_026624320.1:62126-64179 GCF_030028575.1 Malurus melanocephalus
CCTGGGCACAGGGTCAGTGTGTCCACTTGGGCATTGGGTCAGTGTGTCCACCTGGGCACAGAGTCAGTGTGTGCCCCTGGGCACAAGGTCAGTGTGTCCACTTTGGCATTGGGTCAGTGTGTCCATCTGGGCACGGGGTCAGTGTGTGCCGCTGGGCACAGGGTCAGTGTGTCCACCTGGGCATAGGGTCAATGTGTCCATTTGGTCATGGACAGGTCAGTGTGTCCACCTGGGCACGGGGTCAGTGTGTCCACCTGGTTTCTGGGTCAGTGTGACCACCTGGGCATAAGGTCAGTGTGTGCCCCTGGGCATAAGGTCAGTGGGTGCTCCTCATCATGGACAGGTCAGTGTGTCCAGCTGGGCATGGGGTCAGTGTGAGCCCCTGGGCACGGGGTCAGTGTGTGTCTCTGGGCACGGGGTCAGTGTGTCCACATGGCCATGGGGTCAGTGTGTCCATTTGGTCATGGACAGGTCAGTGTGTCCACCTGGGCACTGGGTCACTGTCCACCCGGGCACAGGGTCAGTGTCCACCTGGGCATGGGGTCGGTGTGTCCACCTGGGCATGGGGTCAGTGTGTCCACCTGGTTTCTGGGTCAGTGTGTCCAGCTGGGCACAGGGAGGTCAGTGTGTCCACCTGGGCATGGACAGGTCAGTGTGTGCCCCCGGGCACAAGGTCAGTGTGTGCCCCTGGGCACAAGGTCAGTGTGTCCACCTGGGCACGGACAGGTCAGTGTGTCCAGCTGGGCACAGGGTCAGTGGGTGCTCCTCATCATGGACAGGTCAGTGTGTCCACTTGGGCACGGGGTCAGTGTGTGCCCCTGGGCACGGGCAGGTCAGTGTGTCCACTTGGGCATAAGGTCAGTGTGTGCCCCTGGGTATGGGGTCAGTGTGTGCCCCCGGGCATAAGGTCAGTGGGTGCTCCTCATCATGGACAGGTCAGTGTGCCTCTGGGCACGGGGTCAGTGTGTCCACCTGGGCACTGGGTCAGTGTCCCCCTGGTCATGGACAGGTCAGTGTGTCCACCTGGGCACAGACAGGTCAGTGTGTCCACCTGGTCACGGGGTCAGTGTGTGTCCACCAGGGCACAGGGTCAGTGTGTCCACTTGGGCAAAGGGCCAGTGTGAGCCCCTGGGCACGGGGTCAGTGTGTCCACCTGTGCATAAGGTCAGTGTGAGCCCCTGGTCACAGACAGGTCAGTGTGTCCACCTGGCACAGGTTCAGTGTGTCCACCTAGCACAGGGTCAGTGTGAGCCCCCGGGCACGGGGTCAGTGTGTCCACCTGGGCACGGGGTCAGGGTGTCCACCTGGGAATAGGGTCAGTGTGTGCCCCCAGGACACACCAAGGACTGGGATTAGGACCATAATTGGATTAAAACCGATGAGATTCGCCTAAAGTGGATTTTAATCAAATTTTAGCCGGAGGTTGGTGTTAATTGAATTAATTGTCTGCCTAAATCGATGGAAAAGGAATTTCCACTCGAGATAAGAGTCTCCTGGAATTCCTTTCATTCCCATGAATATCCAGGATGGATAAATTCCCTGGAATTCTTTCCCTGTTCGCATGAATATCCAACACAGA
This sequence comes from Malurus melanocephalus, assembly GCF_030028575.1. Lineage (NCBI taxonomy): Eukaryota > Metazoa > Chordata > Aves > Passeriformes > Maluridae > Malurus > Malurus melanocephalus. The sequence goes on from NW_026624320.1 coordinate 63,706, forward strand.
AAAATCCCCCTGAAATTCTTTCCCTGTTCCATGAATATCCATCACGGATAAATCTCCCTGGAATTCCCTCCCTCTCCCATGAATATCCGTCATGGATAAATCCTCCTGGAATTCTTTCCCTGTTCCCATGAATATCCAGCACGGATAAATCACCTGGAATTCTTTCCCTGTTCCCATGAATATCCAGCACGGATAAATCTCCCTGGAATTCCCTGTCCCATGAATATCTATCACGGGTAAATCCTCTGCAATTCCCTCCCCTGTTCCCCATCTCCTTGTCGGGTGAATCCCAAGGGGAGACGAGAAGCTCCGATGTTTTGGAGCCTCTCCCAGGTTTTTTTTCCCAAATCTCTCCGGGATCCGGGATCCTCCCGCTCATCCACGGGGCTCTGCTGACATCTCCTGGCGGGAATTCCCTTGAAGAGCTGGGTTTAACTCGGGGTGATTCCAGCGGGACCCGCAGCGGCATTCCAG
>NW_026624320.1:66393-68414 GCF_030028575.1 Malurus melanocephalus
GTACGGTCTCTTACACCGCCTCACCTTACCTTGGCCTCGGGATCACGGGACAACCCCACGTGACATTGGGACAATGCCGGAGCAGCTCCCTCAAGTTGGAGTATGGCCAAGGTGGTGCTTCCACCCCAAAGACCCCAAAGCGGGGTTGGGACCTCCTTCCTGTAGCCTCCACAGGCTGGTGGCACCTGGTGGCACCTGGTGTCACCTGATGGCACCTACCATCCCTTCCTGACTCTGTGCCCAGTTTTGCTGGGAATTGGTGGGAATGGGAGCGTTTCTATCCGGGAATGTCCGGCTGCTGGCGGGATCTCCCCAGGAAGGTTCCCGTGGGAATCATCCACCCGGCCCGCTCTGCCCACAGGCGCTTCCTGAGCTTGGCTGACAAGGACCAGCACCACTCATCCCGTACCAGGCTGGACCGGGAGAGGCTCAAATCCTGCATGAGGGAGCTGGTGAGTGGGAGTGGATCCTAAAAAGGCTCCAGGAGAGCTGGAGAGGGACTGGGAAYGAGGGATGRAGRGACAGGACACAGGGAATRGGGTCACASTGCCAGAGGGCAGGGATGGRTGGGATWTTGGGAAGGAATTCCCRKCTGGGAGGGTGGGAGGGGCTGGCACAGGGTGTTCAGGGAGGCTTTGGGAGGATCCCTGGGCAGGGCTGGCATTTGGTCCATGGATTCACTGGGTTCCTGTCCCTCCTGTTCCCCCAAACTTCTGTCCCTGGGGCAGCTCTGCAGGATTCCCCAAATTCCCCCAAAACCTCTGTCCCTGGAGCAGCCCTGTAGGGTCCCCAAATTCTACCCAAACCTCTGTCCCTGGGACAGCTCCGCCCTGCAGGGTCCCCAAATTCCCCCTCCCAGCCCCTCTGCGATCCCAAATTTCTTTCCGGAGTCTGGAGGAGGGGAAGCAGCGCAGACCCGAGCRGGACCGCAGTGGGACCCGAATGGGATTCGGGCTCCTCTGCTCAGGATCCAACCCCAAACCCTCGACCCACAGGGACAGAGGTTTGGGGGAATTTAGGGACCCTACGGGGCTGCCCCAGGGATAGAGGTTTGGGGGGATTTGGGGAATCCTGCAGAGCTGCCCCAGGGACAGAGGTCTGGGGATTTTAGGGACCCTACAGGGCTGCTCCAGGGACAGAGGTTTGGGGAAATTTAGGGAAATCTGCAGGGCTGCCCCAGGGACAGAGGTTTTGGGGTTTTGGGGACCCTGCAGAGCAGAGCTGCCCAAGGGACAGAAGTTTGGGGGAAATTTTGGGAACCCTACAGGGCTGCCCCAGGGACAGAGGTTTGGGTGGAATTTGGGGAACTTGCAGGGCAGAGATGCCCCAGGGACAGAAGTTGGGGGGAATTTGGGGAACCTGCAGGGCAGAGCCRCTCAAGGGACAGAAGTTTGAGGGGAATTTGGGAAACCCTACCGGGCAGAGGTGCCCCCAGAAGTTTGGGGGTCTTTAGGAACCCAGGGACAGGGGTCTGGGGATGGTGGCCCTGGTCCAGCCAAGGATGGGCAGGAGAGATGGACAAGGACCCGGTGGCTTCTCCAGCTGGCACAGCCAAGGACACCAACTTCAGCTGCATCCCAGAAAACCTGGAATTGTTAAATTCCACACGTTCACGTGGAAAATCCCAGGGCCAGGTGCTGGGAAACAGCAGGAGCAGCACCTTCCCTAAGCCACCCCTMAATTCCCCAAGCTCAGGTGACACCTTTGTGGGGTCACCTTCTCCTGGGCGTCTCTGCCCTCTCAGAGCCCTCCCACGCCAAGGTCAGCCCACAGGAGGTGATCGAAGGTGTCCACCCCGCTGTGGTGGCATTGAGGTGTCCTTCCCGTGTCCCTGCAGGAGAACATGGCCCAGCAGGCCACAACCCTGCGCTCCCAGGTCAAGAGGAACACCATGAAGGACAAGCTGAAGCTGGTGCAGAACTTCCTGCAGAAGCTGCGGTTCCTGGCGGATGAGGTTGGTCCATCATGGGCAGGAGGAGACAGAAATCTGGGATGGATGGATGGATGGATGGATGGATGGA
>NW_026624320.1:69807-71227 GCF_030028575.1 Malurus melanocephalus
GAGTGGTGTACGCAATTTTCCTGGGGTTTGAATATTGCAAAAATCTGATCCGTGTTCTCCTGGCTGGAAAACTCATCCTTGGGAATGTGATCCATGCTCTGCTGATAGGGTTGGAAAACTCATCCTTGGGTGTATGATCCATGTTCTCCTGGTAGAGCTGGAAAGCTCATCCTGGGGAATGTGATCCATGTTCTCCTGGTGGGAAAACTCATCCTGGGGAATGTGATCCATGCTCTCCTGGTGGGAAAACTCATCCTGGGGAATGTGATCCATGTTCTCCTGGTAGAGCTGGAAAACTCATCCTTGGGAATGTGATCCATGCTCTCCTGGTAGAACTGGAAAACTCATCCTTGGGAATGTGCTCCATGATTTCCTGCTAGGAAAATTCGTCCTTGGGAATGTGATCCATGGTCTCCTGGTAGGGCTGGGAAACTGCTCCTTGGGAGTGTGGTCCATGTTCTCCTGGTGGGGCTGGAAATCTGCTCCGGGGGAGTGTGATCCAGGCTCTCCTGGTAGGGCTGGAAAACTCATCCTTGGGAATGTGATCCATCTTCTCCTGGTGGGAAAGCTCATCCTTGGGAGTGTGATCCATGCTCTGCTGATAGAGCTGGAAATCTATTCCAGGGGAGTGTGATCCATGCTCTCCTGGTAGGAAAGCTCATCCTTGGGAGTGTGATCCATGCTCTCCTGGTAGAGCTGGAAAACTCATCCTTGGGAATGTGATCCATGCTCTCCTGGTAGAGCTGGAAAACTCATCCTTGGGAATGTGATCCATCTTCTCCTGGTAGGAAAATTCATCCTGGGGAATGTGATCCATGCTCTCCTGGTAAGGGCTGGAAAACTCATCCTTGGGAATGTGATCCATGTTCTCCTGGTAGAGCTGGAAAACTCATCCTGGGGAGTGTGATCCATGCTCTCCTGGTAGAGCTGGAAAACTCATCATGGTGAATGTGATACGTGTTCTCCTGGTGGGGCTGGAAAACTCATCCGTGGGAATGTGATCCATGCTCTGCGGTAGGGGCTGGAAAAGTGCTCCAGGGGAATGTGATCCATGTTCTCCTGGTGGGAAAACTCATCCTTGGGAATGTGATTCGTGCTCTGCTCCAGGGGCGTGTGATCCATGCTCTCCTGGTAGAGCTGGAAAACTCATCCTTGGGAATGTGATCCATGTTCTCCTGGTAGGGCTGGAAATCTGCTCCAGGGGAGTGTGAACCATGTTCACATGCTCCTTGGGAACATGAACCATGTTCTCCTGGGGCTACTCAGGGGAAAACTCATCCCGGGGAATGTGATCCATGCTCTCCTGGTAGGAAAACTCATCCTGGGGAATATTCTTCTGGTAGGGCTGGAAATCTGCTCCAGGGGAAATCTGCTGGTCTTTCCCAGTCCAATAATTGTGAAAATGTTTGGAAGGAATGAG
>NW_026624320.1:72656-73910 GCF_030028575.1 Malurus melanocephalus
CCCCATCATTCCCCATCATTCCCCATCGTCCCCAATCGTTTCCCATCGTTCCCCGTCATTCCCCATCATTCTCCTCATTCCCCATCGTTCCCCATCATTCCCCATCGTTCCCCATCATTCCCCATCATTCCCCATCATTCCCCCGATTCCCTGTGACTCCCTGCAATTCTCTGTCTGTTTAGGTAGAATTGGATCATGTTAAAATGATTTTTGGGCCTCCCCTTCCCAGTCTGAGGGTAGCCAGGCTTTAGTAAGCCCAGTGGCCACTGGGAATAATCCATCTCTGCTCATCAGCTCTTGGGTGGTTTTCCTCAGAAGAACCCCTGGAAGATTCCTGATGCCTCCCTGATCCAAAAAAAGCACAGCAGCCCCGCCTGCCACCCTTTCCCAGGACTCTGCTCCGTCCCTGGAGCAGTAGGAATCTCTCCTTCCCRTTTCTCCAGGTCCTCAACGAGACCCTTTGCCCGACCTGGGACCAGCTCCTGGTGTTCGACAACGTGGAGCTGTACGGGGAAGCTCACGAGATGCGCGATGATCCCCCCATCATCGTCATCGAGATCTATGACCAGGACACCATGGTGAGAGATTCCCATGGGAATGTGTGGGATTGGGATGCTGGGATAGCTCCAGAATCAGAGGATTTGGGGAGCTTCTTCTCCTGATCTTTGGAAAATGATCCTGCCACACGTCCCATGGAGCCTCTGCTGCTCATAAACCCCAGATGTGACTTGATGTTTGTTATTTTTGGGGAGGGAAGCAAGAGGCTGGAGCAGAGGAATATTTCCTTTTAGGAAAACTGCTCATCCCTGGCCTCCTTGCTGTCCCAACCCTCAGCTGTCCCAAACCTCCTCCAAGGAGTCAGGACTGAAAGTTTTCCCTGAGCTTTGGTGTCCCCAGAGTGCTGATCCCATTCCTGTTCTGACCATGATGAAGAAAAAAGCAGGGCTAATTTTGGAATTAATTGCTGTATCCCCAATCCCAAGTGCACTTGGGGAGAACAGCAAGGCKAATTTTGGAATTCTCCTTTTGGATCTCCAAGCACTTGGAACCCCAAGTGCTTTTGGGGAGAATTACAGGGCTAGTTTCAGAATTCCTGCATTGGATCCCCAATCCCAAGTACTCTCGGGAAGTACCATGGGTCTCATTTTGGAATTCTCCTGTTGGATCCCCAATCCCAGCTAATCTTGGGAAGAACCATGGGGCTAATTTTGGAATTCTCCTGTTGGATCCCAATCCCAACTGCTTTTGGGGAGA
>NW_026624320.1:75866-80638 GCF_030028575.1 Malurus melanocephalus
ATTCGGCCGGTGCTGAGCAGATACCGAGTGGAGGTAACGGCCTTGGAGTGACTGCGGTGTCCGTGCGGAGCATTGTCTGGGGCAAGAGAGCTGTTCTAAGGAAACTGGAAGGGCAGCAGGGAGCTGGGAAAAAAATCCCCAAAAAAACAAGGAACAGGATCATTCTGTGCTGCCAGACCTGGGCAGGACAGGGAGAGAGCAACACCTGGGCTGAGCTGCAGCTCTGGGAACGTTGGAGATGGACACGGAGCTGGATCTTCTCCTCCCAAAGCAATCCCATAGTGTTCTTCATCCCACCGACCTCGGGCAAGGAGGATGGGATGTTTCTCATGTATCCCTGGATATCTAAAGGGGATTTTGTATCCAAAAGTGTGGGCACATCCCAGGGCAATGCTGGGGCACCTCTAGTGCTGGGGGCAGCTCTGGGCCCCTCCAACAAGAGAGCCCTGGAGGGGCTGGAGCATGTCCAGGGCAGGGAACGGAGCTGGGGAAGGGTCTGGAGCCCCAGGAGAGGCTGAGGGAGCTGGGAAAGGAGCTCAGCCTGGAGCAAAGGAGGCTCCGGGGGGACCTTGTGGCTCTGCACAACTCCCTGACAGGAGGGGGCAGCCGGGGGGGTCGGGCTCTGCTCCACGGAACAGGGACAGGAGGAGAGGGAACGGGACAAAGCGATGGTGGTGCTGGAGACAGAGCCAGCACGGATGGACAGAGCTAATCTGTACAGACCCAGGGGCAGGAAAAGGCCAGGATGGGAGAAAGGCAGGAAAATGAGTATCAAGGGCAGCAGGGTCAGGCACCTCGGGCTGCAGATGAGGTGAGGGGTGGGTGATTTGGGGTGTCAGGAGGAGACACCTCAGGGATCCCACACTGCCCAGAGATTACATTGCCATGGGATCCCTCTCCATGGAGAAGAAGCTCCCAGGGATTGTCCCTCTCTCATTCATATCCTCCCTTCTCCTCCTCCTCCTGCCCTAGATCTTGTTCTGGGGGCTCAGGGACCTGAAGAGAGTGAACCTGGCCCAGGTGGACCGGCCCCGAGTGGACATTGAGTGCGCCGGGAAGGGCGTCCAGTCTGCCCTGATCCAGAACTACAAGAAAAACCCCAACTTCAGCACTTTGGTCAAGTGGTTTGAGGTGGTGAGTGCTGCCCCTTCCCTCTGATCCCTCAGCTGGAACCCGGCATTTCCAGAGTCTGCTATGGTTCTGAGTCCTTTGCTCCAGATTTCCCAAAACAATGGGGCGCATGGACACCATTCCTTTCCTTGAGGGGTCCCAGGCCATGTTCTGCTGGAGCAGCTCTGAACATCTTCCTCCAGCATGATCCCGGTTCCTAACCCCTACTGACCTTCCCAGCACAACCCCATTCCTAATTCCTACTGCCTTTCCCATCACAATCCCATTCCTAATCCCGACTGAACCTCCCAGCAGGATCCCATTCTTAATCCCTACCAACCTTCCCATCATGATCCCATTCCTAATCCCTGTTGACCTTCCTAGTATGATCCCAATTCTGGTCCCTACCAGCCTTCCCAGCACTGTCCCATTCCTGATCCTTACTGGCCTTCCCAGCACAATCCCATTACTGATCCCTACCAGCCTTCCCAGTATGATCCCATTCCTGATCCCTAGTGCCCTTCCCATCACAATCCCATTCCTTATCCCTACCAGCCTTCCCAGTATGATCCCATTCCTGATCCCTACTGAATTTCCCATCACAATCCCATTCTTAATCCCTACTGGCCTTCCCAGCTCAATCCCATTCCTAACCCGTACTGACCTTCCCATCTTGATCCCATTCCAAACCCCTACCGGCCTTCCCATCAAGATCCCATTCCTAATCCCTACAGTTTTCCCCAGCATGATGCCATTTTTAATCCCTATTGCCCTTCCCAGTATGATCCCATTCCTGATCCCTACCAGCCTTCCCATCACAATCCCATTCCTAATCCCTTCTGACCTCATCACGATCCCATTCCTAATCCCTATTGTCCTTCCCATCACGATCCCATTCCTACTCCTACTGACCTTCCCAGCACGATCCCAGTTCTGGTCCCTACCAGCCTTCCTATCACAATCCCATTCCTAATCCCTACCAGCCTTCCCAGCATGATCCCATTCCTAACCCGTACTGACCTTCCCATTACAATCCCATTCCTAATCCCTACCAACCTTCCCAGCACAATCCCATTCCTAATCACTAGTGCCCTTCCCAGCCCAATCCCATTCCTAATCCCTACAGTTTTCCCCAGCATGATCCCATTCCTAATCCCTACTGACCTTCCCATCACAATCCTATTCCTAATCCCTACTGACCTTCCCATCACAATCCCATTCCTAATCCCGATTGACCTTCCCAGTATGATCCCAATTCTGGTCCCTACCAGCCTTCCCAGCACAATCCCATTCCTGCTCCCTAGTGCCCTTCCCATCACAATCCCATTCCTGATCCCTACCAGCCTTCCCAGTATGATCCCATTTCTGATCCCTACTGAATTTCCCATCACAATCCCATTCTTAATCCCTACTGCCCTTCCCAGCACAATCCCAGTTCTGATCCCTACCAGCCTTCCCATCATGATCCCAATTCTGGTCCTACCAGCCTTCCTAGCACTGTCCCATTCCTGATCCTTACTGGCCTTCCCATCACAATCCCATTCCTGATCCTTACTGCCCTTCCCAACCACCCACCCAGACACCCCCAGTCCCCGCTAACCCCCTCCCCTGCCCCCAGGACCTCCCGGAGAATGAGCTGCTGCACCCTCCGCTCAACATCCGCGTGGTGGATTGCCGCGCCTTCGGGCGCTACACGCTRGTGGGCTCGCACACCGTCAGCTCCCTGCGCAGGTTCATCTACCGCCCRCCCGACAGGAAAGCGCAGCAATGGAACATGGCAGGTACCCATGGGAACCTGGGGCACCCGTGGGGACAAGAGGGAGGTGGGATGGGTTATGAGCCACGGAACTCCTGGGTTTGGGTACAGTCCTATGCAGAATGACAAGGAAAATCCCAAGTTCAGCACTTTGGGGGTTCCAAGTGGTGAATCTCTTCTTCAGCTTTGGGGGTTTCAAATGGTGAATCTCCTCGTCCCTCTAAGCCCTCAACTGGAAGCCAGAATTCCTGGAGCCCAAACTGTGGCTGAGCTCTATTTCTGGCCTGAATCCTGTGGGATCTCTCCTGAAATCTCAATTCCTGGCTTGAATCCTGTGGGATCTCACCTGAACTCTCAGTTCCTGGCCTGAATCCTGGGTTTGGGTCCAGTCCTATTTAGAATGACAAGGAAAATCCCAAGTTCAGCACTTTGGGGGTTCCAAGTGGTGAATCTCCTCTTCCCTCTGAGCCCTCAACTGGAATTCAGAATTCCTTGAGCTCAATCTGTGGCTGAACTCTATTTCTGGCCTGAATCCTGTGAAATCTCTCCTTAACTCTCAGTTTCTGGCCTGAATCCTGTGGGATCTCATCTGAATTCTCGATTCCTGGCCTGAATCCTAGGTTTAGGTCCAGTCCTATTCAGAGTGACAAGGAAAATCCCAACTTCAACACTTTGGGGATTACAAATGGTGAATCTCCTCTTCCCTCTGAGCCCTCAACTGGAATGCAGAATTCCTGGAGCCCAAAACGTGGCTGGGATCTATTTCTGGCCTAAATCCTGTGAAATCTCTCCTTAACTCTCAGTTTCTGGCCTGAATCCTGTGGGATCTCACCTGAATTCTCGGTTCTTGGCCTGAGTCCTGGGTTTGGGTCGAGTCCTATTCAGAATGACTAGGAAAATCCCAACTTCAGGACTTTGGGGGTTTCAAATGGTGAATCTCTTCTTCCCTCTGAGCCCTCAGCTGGAATGCAGAATTCCTGGAGCCCAAAATGTGGCTGGGATCTATTTCTGGCCTGAATCCTGTGGGATCTCACTTGAGCTCAGTTTCTGGCCTGAATCCTGTAGGATCTCACCTGAGCTCAGTTTCTGGCCTGAATCCTGTGGGATATCGCCTGAATCCTTTGGGCTATCACCTGAACTTCCAGTTTCTAACCTGAATCCTGTAGGATTTCACTTGAGCTCAGTTCCTGGCCTAAATCCTGTGGGATCTCTCCTGAGGTCTCAGTTTCTGGCCTGAATCCTGTGAGATCTCTCCCAAGTTTGGTTTTTGGCCTGAATCCTGTGGGATCTCACCTGAACTCTGTTTCTGGCCTGAATCCTGTGGGATTTCTCCTGAGCTCAGCTCCTGGACTAAGTCCTGTAAGATCTCACCTGAGCTCAGTTCCTGCCCAAATCCTGTAGGATCTCACTTGAGCTCAGTTTCTGGCCTGAATCCTGTGGGATCTCTCCTGAACTTTCAGTTTCTGACCTAAATCCTGTGGGATCTCTCCTGAGCTCAGTTCCTGGACTAAGTCCTGTAAGATCTCACCTGAGCTCAGTTCCTGCCCAAATCCTGTAGGATCTCACTTGAGATCCTGGCCTGAATCCTGTAGGATCTCTCCTGAGCTTTCAGTTTCTGGCCTAAATCCTGTGGGATCTCTCTTGAACTCTCAGTTTCTGGCCTGAATCCTGTGCGATCTCTCCTGAACTCTCTGTTTCTCCTCTCCACTGTCCCTCTCCCTTGTTCTTCCTCCTCCTCTGTCCTCTGTCCAGCCAAACACCTCAACGGGTACCTGRCCATGACCAGCAGGGCCCATCGCTCTCGCCCCACAGGGGAGATCGTGGTCAACATGGAGCCCGAGGTGCCCATCAAGAAGATGGACACGATGGTGAAGCTGGAAGCTGTGAGTACCCGTGTGGCAGGAGC
>NW_026624320.1:82282-83740 GCF_030028575.1 Malurus melanocephalus
GGAACCTTGGTCATCCTTGTGCCTCAATGTCAGTGGCGGTAAAATGGGGAAAATTAATGAAATCCTCGAGCCTGGGGTGTTCTCCCTCCCCAGGGGCTTCACCCCCCTCCCCTTTGTATTTCCAGAGGTGTTTCCCTCTCACCTGACCCCTCCCCTTCCCCTTGTCCCTTCAGACCGAGGAAGAGAAGGAGAAAAAGAAAAAGAAGAAGAAAGGAGGAGGAGGCGGGGAGGAGGTGGAGGAGGAGGAGCCGGACGAGAGCATGTTGGACTGGTGGTCCAAGTACTTCGCTTCCATCGAGACCATGAAGGAGGTGGGTGAGGAGCGGCACTGAGTGGCATTTGGGGGGATTTTATTCCCAATTCCTGCAAAGTTTTGAGGCTGTGCTGCACCCTATGACTGTTACAAAATCCCAAAATCATTCAGGCTGGAAAAGCCTTTGGAGACCATTGAGTCCAACATCCCCTGGCACTGCCAAGGCCACCGCTGACCCTGTCCCCAAGTGCCACATCCACACRGCTTCAAATCCCTCTAGGGATGGGGACTCCACTGCCSTGGGCAGCTTTTCCATGAAGAAATCATTCCTGATATCCAACAACTTCCTTTGTCCTGCAGCAACTCCGGCAGCAGGAAGCAGCCGCGGCAGAAGCGGAGGAGAAGGAAGAGCTGGAGATCGGAGAGGGTAAGGCTGGGAGGGAAAGAGGGAATGTGGCAGGAAAAGGTGGGGCCAGGATTCCTCTGAGTGCTTGGACATCCCTTTGGGAATCTCTCACAGCTCTCTRGCCAAACCAGACCCTCCCAGGATGTGTTTTCCCAAAAAAAAACTTGATTTTTGTGAGTGTTTTTCCCTACATGTTGAAATCTTKGCCTAAGGGACATGAACCCATGTCCTAACATGGGCAGTGAAGACAAACACACAATTGAGGGCAAGTTCTCTCRTCTGATTTATCAATTTATATCATTTTATATATTATATATTATTTTTCACTTACTATAATTTCATAAAATTATGAGATGAATTATGCCCTAAATGTATTTTTCTCCAAAGGAACTCAGGTCTTCGAGTAGCTCAGGTGAGCTGCTGACCTTGCCTAAAGTTAGACGAGACTAATTTTGTCCTAAAAATTATGAGGGTCAAGAATCCTGGRACTGGTTGGTCAGGGGTGACTTTATCCATCTGTCCTGAGGGCTGGGAGGGGTTTCCCTGAGGAATTCCACCCTTGTCCTCCAAATGCTCCATGTCCCCATGACAGGGGTTGTTGTTGTGCCCGGGCGATGCAAAATCCTTCAGCTGGGTAAAATTCTGAACCTGCTTTTTTTTTGGAAGATTAATTTTTATATCCTGGGAGAATTGAGGTCGGGTCTTGCTGAGCTTGGAGACAGCTCTGAGCAGGTTCTTCTGGGCTTGCTCTGGTGCTCCCCATCGATTTCTCAATTTCCCCCAGCTCTCCCATTCCTCC
>NW_026624320.1:84101-91010 GCF_030028575.1 Malurus melanocephalus
CTCATCCATCTCCTCCCTCCGTGCCACTCCCCCTTGGACTCAGACACCAAATTTGGTCACTCTCCCATGAAAGGCTCCAAGTCTCAGGCGAAGAGCAAGGACAAGGACAAGGACAAGTCCAAGGCACCCAAGGATGACAAGAAGAAGAAGCAGCAGCCGGTCCCTGAGCTCCCCGAGAAGAAGAACAAGCAGAAGATCGACGAACTGAAGGTACCTGGGGTGATCCTAGGGACGATGTGCCTTGGGACATCTCTGCCAGGGTTGGGAAGGAGTCCAAGGTCACAAAAAATGGGTTTTTCTGGGATAGGCTCATCCTTGGGCAGCTTGGAGAGCCCCAGCTCGAGGGTGAGAGTTTTCCAGCCAGGATTCAGGGCAGAGGTGGGCTCTGGTTCGGTGATCCCATGGATTTCTCAGGATTTATGTGGTCCTGGGGTTCAGACGGAGTTTGATCTGGGTCTTGCACAGAGGAGGAACAGTGGCCCCACCCACTGTTCTGATAGTCCCTTTTTCCAACCCAATAGTGCTGGAGATCCTTCCCCATGCTCCAAAATTGGGCACTGGGAGCTGAGGTGTCCATGTTCACAGAATCCCAGGATCCCTGAGGATGGAAAAACACTCCCAGCCCCTTGAGTCCAACCTGTGCCCAATCCCTACTTTGTCCCCAGCCCAGAGCACTCAGTGTCACCTCCAGCCTTTCCTGGGACATCTCCAAGACCGGGGAATCCAAACCTCCCTGGGCAGCCCCTGCCAAGGCCTGACCACCCTTTCCATGCAGAAATTCCTCCTGGTGTCCACCCTGAGCCTGCCCTGGCCCAGCCTGAGGCCGTTCCCTCTCCTCCTGTCCCTTGTTCCTTCTGAGCTGACTGAGTACCCACCACATCTTTTTCCCTCACCTTTCTTTTTATCCCAAATTCCTTCCTTTTAACTTCCCCTCATCTCAGGTTTTCCACAAAGAGCTGGAAGCAGAGTTTGACAACTTTGAGGACTGGCTGCACACCTTCAACCTGCTCCGGGGGAAGATCGGGGACAACGACGACAACGCCACAGAGGAGGAGCGGATCGTGGGCAGGTTCAAAGTGAGTCGGGAATGTCGGCCGGGGCGATGAGATGGGATGGGATCAATGGGATCCATGGGATGGGATCAGGTGGGATCCATGGGATCCATGGGATGGGATGGGTTCCATGGGATGGGATGGGATGGGATGGGTTCCATGGGATGGGATGGGATGGGATCCATGGGATGGGATGTGTTGGGTGACGAGGAAAAAAACGGGTCATGCAGACACCAATATGATGAGAAATGATCACTTTATTTCTAATACAAGCTCTTTTTATCTATTTTCGTAAACTAACTCTTCTATATGAATGGTAATTATTCGTTGGTTGGTTTAGCAGTCTGTCTATGACTTCTCAGCATATGATTGGTATATTTGCAAAAGCGTGTTTTGTGTGCCTTGTAGTTTTTTATTCAGTGTTTTCAGCATTTTGCTCTTTCTTCAATTGTTCTTTGTTTTTCAATTGCTCTTTTTTTTGTTTCTTACTATGTTTCCTCTTTATGGTCAGTGTGAGGTACATGTTACACTGCTGTAGTCACGTCCTTCTCTTTCTTATCTTCTTTTATCTTACCTTGCTCTGTCTTGTAGTCTGGGTTGCTCAGTAACAGCAATTCGTGACTTCATTCCTATAGAACTTGTCTAACATAGATTCACTTAACAGAGATCCTTGGGATGGGATGGGATGGGATGGGATGGGATGGGATGGGATGGGATGGGATGGGATGGGATGGGATGGGATGGGATGGAATGGGATGGGATGGGGTTTCCCTGGAGCCCCAAGTCAGCAGGACTCAGCTGTGCTGTGCCCTCCCTCGCACCAGGGCTCCATGTGCGTCTACAAAGTGCCGCTCCCTGACGACATCACCAAGGAAGCGGGATACGATCCCACTTTCGGGATGTTCCAGGGGATCCCCAGCAATGACCCMATCAACGTGCTGGTCCGAGTCTACGTCGTGCGGGTGAGTGGGATTTGGGGTGACAGGCGGGATCCAGGGCTCCCGTCCGCCTGGATCTGCTCCTGGTGCCACGGGAATGATGGGATTCAGCTCCAGTCAGGACTGGGATGCAGCTTGGGGAYTGGAGCAGCTCCTTGGAATGGTTTGGGTGGGAAGGACCTTAAAGCCACCCCAGTGATGGTTCAGAGTGGGAGAGAACAGGAGAAAAAGAGTGGGATTGAATCTGGCAGGATCGAGTTGATCCATCTGAAGGACACGGCGCCTCCTTGAACACGCACTCCGTGATTGCTGATCTGATCCAGCCAATGCACGTTSTTCCTTTATATATGGAATGTGATCCGTAAAAAGTCACTTCCCTACTCCGAATTGGTCATCCCCCATCCCAAATAAAACCCCCAAGAGTAGAGTTCTCCAGACAGGCTCTTGGGAAGGATCTCCATCCTCTGGAAGCACCTGGGCTGTCCTTTCCCATCCCCTTGTCACAGTGTCTCACAAATGAAACCTCCTTTTGGCTCTGTTTCCCACCATGGTCCTCCATCCAGAGCTGCTCCCCATTGGGATGTGGAGTCTCCCACTCATCCCCAGCCTGGAATAGCAGACACGAGGCTGGTCAGCCCCAAAACCAGTGTGAAATAGCAGACACGAGCCTGGTCAGACCCCAAATCATCCTGGAATCGCAATAGCAGACACGAGGCTGGTCAGCCCCAAAACCACCCTAGAATAGCAAACACGAGGCTGGTCAGACCCAAAACCAGGCTGGAATAGCAGAGGTTTTGGTCAGCCCCAAAACCATCCTGGAATAGCCAACACGAGGCTGGTCAGCCCCAAAACCAGCCTGAAATAGCAGACCCCAGGCTGGTCAGCCCCAAAACCAGGCTGGAATAGCAGACACGGGGCTTGTCAGCCCCAAAACCAGGCTGGAATAGCAGATAAGAGGTTGGTCAGCCCCAAAACCAGCCTGGAATAGCAGCCACGAGGCTGTCAGCCCCAAAACCAGTCAGGGCTGTTGGGTGGATGTGTCCCCACATGGAAATCTGCTGCTCTGCCCTGCTGGAGGTGGTGCTGGAGAATTTTGGGGTTTTTACCCCCTTTCTGAGGAGAATTCAATGGAGAGTTTTTGGGGTTTTACCCCCTTTCTGAGGGGAATCCAATGGAGAGTTTGGGGTTTTTACCTCATTTTTGAGGAGAATACAATGGAGAGTTTTGGGGTTTTTGCCCCCTTTCTGAGGAGAATCCAACGGAGAGTTTTGAGGTTTTACCCCCTTTCTGAGGAGAATCCAATGGAGAGTTTGGGGTTTTTACCCCCTTTCTGAGGAGAATCCAACGGACAGTTTGGGGGTTTTACCCCATTTTTGAGGAGAATCCAATGGAGAGTTTGGGGGTTTTACCCCATTTTTTAGGAGATTCCAATGGAAAGTTTTGGGGGTTTTACCCCCTTTCTGAGGAGAATCCAACATGGGGTGACCACGAGGGGAAGGGGACAGGTGTCTCAGCACCTTGGGCAGGTTCTTGATGAGGGTGATTCCTTAGAGAATCCTTCTTTGCCTCTTCTGAGATTCCAAAGGTGACAGWGGTGACGTCTCTGAGGACACAGCCAGCTCCAGGCTCTCCCTAAACCGGCACAGGGATTAACACAAGGCAGGAATATCAATATCCCCCTTTCAACCCAAAACAGGGACACAGAAGGACCAGTCCACTTAGGGACTGAAGAGCCAGCCTAGCTGTTTTCTGGGATGGAGAAGGGCCCCAGCCCTAAATCCTTGGCTGCCCTGGCCAGCACTGACCCATCCTGTCCACTCCCTCCAGGCCACTGACCTCCACCCGGCCGACATCAACGGGAAAGCCGATCCCTACATCGCCATCAAGCTGGGCAAGACGGACATCAAGGACAAGGARAACTACATCTCCAAGCAGCTCAACCCTGTCTTTGGGAAGTGAGTCCTCACCTGGAATCGCTGAGCTGAGCCTGAGCTTAGACCTGCACCTGGGCTGTGCCACAGAGCTGGAATGATGGGATTCACCCCATGGTGGGGATGTCCTCCTGCCAGGATGTCCTTCTGTTGTGGTCACTGTAGCACCGGGGATTAAAGAGATGAATCTGAAATTTATCAGATCGAGGTGCAATACCCACGTAGGAACAGTCAGACGGGAATTTGAGTGACAATAAGACACAAACTCAGTTTCAGGGCTGTCGGGACACCCAGGCCGAGGATTTTCTCTCCTGTTGAGGGCACAGCTGATGGGTTTAGTTAAACCCACCTCAGATGGGTTTAAACACCACCAAATCAAACACCACCCGGAGCAGCCTCTCCTTCCCCTAGGCCTGTCCTGAGTGGCAGCCAAACCCTCCAACAGCTTTTCTTGCTTTCCCCCACCCCAGATCCTTCGACATCGAGGCCACCTTCCCCATGGAGTCCATGCTGACCGTGTCCGTGTACGACTGGGACCTGGTGGGCACCGACGACCTCATMGGGGAGACCAAGATCGACCTGGAGAATCGCTACTACAGCAAGCACCGGGCGACCTGTGGGGTGGCCCAGACCTACTCCATGTACGGGGAAAGCCTTCCCTGCCCTCCTCCCACCCTGAGCTCCCGTGGGAATCGGCCCTGTTCGCTGCCTGCTGATCCTGGAATGATTTATTTTGGGAAGGACCTCACTCAGTCCAGTCTGGCCATGGGCAGGGATCAATGGAGGAGTCTGTGCTGTCCCTGGGTTTGTGAGCAGCACAGCAGGGAGCAGTGGAATGGGTCATCAGGAGYCCRGGAGGGAGGGAYTGGGGGCACTGGGGGGACTGGGAAGAGGGGTGAGGTCAGGGCTGAAATAGGAGCAGAGAAAACAAAACGTGGGGTGCACTGGGAATTCCAGGTCTGAGCCAGGGTGGGGTAGGACTTGTTTGCAAGAGGGGCACAGAGGGACCAAGTCTGCTCTGAAGTCTCACCTTTGCTGTCTCAAACCCTTTCCCTGGGAATTCTGGGTCCTTCACGTCACAATAGGGTTTTTTTTCCTGGCAAAATGGAACAAAATAGCTCTTTCCTCCCAATTTTTTTTTGGCTGACCTCTCCCTCCCATTTCCAGCCACGGCTACAACACTTGGCGTGACCCCATGAAGCCGTCCCAAATCCTGTCCAAGCTGTGCAAGGAGGGAAAAGTGGATGGGCCACACTTCGGGCCAGGGGGAAGGGTGAAAGTTGCCAACAGAGTCTTCACCGGCCCCACGGAGATCGAGGATGAAAATGGTATGGCCCTGTGGGATCATCCCATGGGATGGGGCTCTGGGTGGGGTGGGGATCTCATCATCATCCAGAATTGGGATCTCAGGGTACTTTGAACCATGGAATGGTCTGAATGGGACCTTTGAAGGTTGTCCAGCCTAATCCCATCAGATAGGGGTGGCCCCATCCCAGTATGGGGCCGGTCACAGATCCTACAGATCCCCCAGGCCAACGGGTACTTCTTGGGATCACTCAAGGGCATCCATGGACACCCAGAGGGAGCAAAGCTGCCTCTGGAAACACCCTCCAGGCAGTGCCAAGACACCTCACGACTTTTCCAGGGTTTAGGGAGCTGTTTGCCATGGAAATGCATTCCCAAAGAATGGGAAAAGGGGGTTGTGTCCCAACAAGAAACAGGCCAGGAGGGTGAAGGAGAGGAGGAGAACATGGTCAGTGGACACAGAACTGATCCAGCCAGGGAAGACATAGACTGGATGGGGATTGAGACCTTCTGCAGGGATGGAGAGAAGAAAGAGGAGGTGGGACAAGGGACAAAGTGTTTCCAAAGGATGGAGAGGATGAGGCAATTCTGCCTCTTGGAGCAAGGCCCACCCTGGATTTTCCAGGGTTTAGGGAGCTGTTTGCCATGGAAATGCATTCCCAAGCAATGGGAAAAGGGGGTTGTGTCCCAACACATCCATGTGTGCCCAAGAAACGGGGAGACAGGCCAGGAGGGTGAAGGAGAGGAGGAAAACATGGTCAGTGGACACAGAACTGATCCAGAGAAGACATGGACTGGATGGGGACCTTATGCAGGGATGGAGAGAGGAGAGGAGATGAGACAAGGGATAAAGTGTTCCCAAGGGATGGAGAGGATGAGGCAGTTCTGCCCCTTGGAGAACGGCCCACCCTGGATTTTCCAGGGTTTAAGGAGCTGTTCTCCATGCAAATGCATTCCCAAAGAATGGGGAAAGGGGGTTGTGTCCCAACAAGAAACAGGCCAGGAGGGTGAAGGAAAGGAGGAGAACATGGTCAGTGGACATGGAATTTGTCCAGCCAGGGAAGACACAAGACAGGAAGGGGATTGAGACCTTCTGCAGGGATGGAGAGAGGAAAGAAGAGGTGGGACAAGGGACAGAGTGTTTCCAAGGGATGAAGAGGATGAAGCAGTTCTGCCTCTTGGACTAATGCCCACCCTGGATTTTCCAAGGTTTTAGGAGCTGTTTTCCATGGAAATGCTTTCCCAAAGAATGGGAAAAGGGGGTTGTGTCCCAACACATCCATGTGTCCCCAAGAAATGGGGAGACAGGCCAGGAGGGTGAAGGAGAGGAGCAGAACATGGTCAGTGGACATGGAACTGATCCAGATAGAGAAGATTGAGGGATGGAGATTGAGACTTTCTGCAAGGATGGAGAGAGGAGAGAGGAGGTGGAAAGTAGCGGCCAAGGGACAGTTCTGCCCCTTGGAGAAAGGCCCACCCTGGCTTTTCCAGGGCTTAGGGAGCTGTTTTCCATGGAAATGCATTCCCAAAGAATGGGAAAAGGGGGTTGTGTCCCAATAAGAAACAGGCCAGAAGGGTGAAGGAGAGGAGGAAAACATGGTCAGTGGGCATGGAATTGGTCCAGTCAGGGAAGACACAGACAAGATGGAGATTGAGACCTGGATGGGGATTGAGACCTTCTCT
>NW_026624320.1:91694-94393 GCF_030028575.1 Malurus melanocephalus
CCCAGGATCCCAGCGGGAATGGGGCACCCCAGGATCCCAGTGGGAATGGGGCAGCCCAGGATCCCAGTGGGAATGGGGCAGCCCAGGATCCCAGCGGGAATGGGGCAGCCCAGGGTCCCAGCGTGAATGGGGCAGCCCAGGATCCCAGCGGGAATGGGGGCAGCCCAGGATCCCAGCGGGAATGGGGGCAGCCCTAACCTGCCTTGGGATGGGCAGGTCCCACACCTCAGGGGGAACGGATCACCCCAGGATCCCAGCAGGAATGGGGCAGCCCAGGATCCCAGCGGGAATGGGGCAGCCCAGGATCCCAGCGGGAATGGGGGCAGCCCAGGATCCCAGCGGGAATGGGGGCAGGCCTAACCCACCTTTGGGTGGAAAGTTCCCACACCCCAGTGGGAATGGGGGCAACCCTAACCCGCCTCAGGATGGGCAGGTCCCACACCCCAGTGGGAATGGGGCAGCCCTAACCCACCTCAGGATGGGCAGGTCCCATATCCCATATCCCAGTGGCAATGGGGGCAGCCCTAACCCACCTCGTGGTGGGCAGTGAGAATGGGGGCAACCCGTGGGGACCAAACAGCCCTGACCCACCTCAGGGTGGGCAGGTCCCATATCCCAATGGGAATGGGGGCAGCCCTAACTCGCCTCAGGATGGGCAGTGGGAATGGGGCAGCCCTAACCCACCTTGGGGTTGGCAGGTCCCATATCCCAATGGGAAAGGGGACAGCCCATAGGGGCCAAAGCAGCCCTAACCCACATCAGGATGGGCAAGTTCTACATCCCAGTGGGAACAGGGCTGGCCTGTGGGGGCCAAGGCAGCCCTAACCCACCTTGGGGTGGGCAGGTCCCATATCCCAGCAGGAATGGGGACAGCCCATAGGGACCAAACCAGCCCTAACCCATCCCGGGGTGGGCAGTGAGAATGGGGGCAACCTGTGGGGGCCAAAGCAGCCCTGACCGACCTCAGGGTGGGCAAGTCATCCCAGGATCCCAGTGGGAACTGGGGCAGCCCTAACCCACCTTGGGATGGGCAGTGGGAATGGGGACAGCCCATAGAGGCCAAAGCAGCCCTAACCCACCTTGGGATGGGCAGGTCCCATATCCCAGCGGGAATGGGGACAGCCCATAGGGACCAAAGCAGCCCTAACCCCCCTCAGGTTGGGCAGGTCACCCCACGATCCCAGCAGAGAAAATCTCCTCCTGATCCATCCTCATCCATTTCACACCCCACAGCCCCTCCTGATTCCTCACATCTGGGCACCTGGGGGCAAAATTCCCAACAGATTCCCAAGTGGAAGGGACTGGGAACATCCATAAAAGGTGCTGGGAACACCTTGGAGACCCCGAACTTCCCAGAGTCCTGAGAACTCTGAATCCATTTCGGGGCGAGGTCACAGCCCTGCTGAGTAAAGGGGGCAGAGCAGGAAGAGAGCTGGGCTCTGGTCATTTTGCAGACCCAATTTTGGTCAGAAATCTCCCAAAATCCAAATCTGGGCTGTCCCCTTGAGGCTTTGGTGAGTTCCTTGCAGAGTTTGGGAGCAGAGGAGGGAAAGCTCCGCATGGTGAGGCTGATCCGAGCTCACGTGGAGATCACAGAATCATGGAATGGTTTGGGCTGGAAGGGCCTCAAAGCCCATCCAGTTCTACCTCCACGGGACAGCTCTGCAGGGGTGGAGGAGGATTCATGGCACGGGAGAAGTTTGTCCCACTCCACGTCCAGAGTGATGGCTGCGGGAGGAGGGGACTCTGGTGGGGAGGGGACAAAAGGGACAAAGGGCACTGAGTTTGTCTCTCCCACCCCGCAGGGCCGCCTGGAGATGTGGGTGGACATGTTCCCCATGGACATGCCAGCGCCCGGCCCTGCCATCGACATTTCTCCCAGGAAACCGAAGAAGTAAGGAATGGCCCAGCCACCCAATCCCAGGGGAAATGGGAGATGGGGATAGCGCCCAGCCTCATCCAGACACCCAATCCCAATGGAAGTGGGATGTGGGGATGGAGCCCGGCCTCACCCAGCCACCCAGTCCCAGGGGAAACGGGAGGTGGGGATGGAGCCCGGCCTCACCCAATCCCAGGGAAAAGAAATGGGAGGTGGGGATAGAGCCCGGCCTCACCCAGCCACCCAATCCCAATGGAAACGGGAGGTGGGGATGGAGCCCGGCCTCCCCCAGACACCCAATCCCAATGGAAACGGGAGGCGGGGATGGAGTCTGGTCTCGCCTAGCCACCCAATCCCAATGGAAACGAGAGGTGGGGATGGAGCCCGGCCTCTCCCATCTCCTCTCCCATCTCCTCTCCCGTCTCCTGCTGCTGCTCCATGGCCAGCCCAGCCTCTGACTGGGTTCCTCAGCCACGCTGACACTTCAGAGTACCGAGCTCCTGAGGGCAGGATCCCCCCTCTTCCAACCCCTGCAGGTCCTGATCTTTCTCATCGGTGTAAAGGCCTTGGGCAGAGGTCAGGGTGGAGTGCAGTGCCCAGCCTGAGCCTCTCTGGGGCAGGGGTATCCTTAAATCCCACCCAGTGCAATCCCCTGCCATGGACAGGGACACCCAACTCTGTCCCAGAGTGTTCCGAGCCCTGTCCTGGCCTTGGGCTCTGCCAGGGATCCAGGAGCAGCCACAGCTTCTCTGGGAATTCCATCCCAGCCCCTCCCCACCCTCCCAGGGAACAATTCCTGCCCAATATCCCATCCATCCCT
>NW_026624320.1:95281-96282 GCF_030028575.1 Malurus melanocephalus
GGTTTGAACTTGACCAAAAGCCAAAGCACCCATGACGTTCTCTCCCTCCCCCMCACCTGAGAGGCAGAAGGGAGAGCAAAAGCCCAATTAACACAAAAATTTATGGCTTTCAGATAACATAACTTGTGAGAAATTAATMATTATGTTCAGATAACATAATTGAGAGAAAGATGTGTATATGCTCCAGAAAATGGTCAGACAGGCTGAATAACTTAAGTTGCAAAATAGATTTATTACTAAAAAAACTACTAAGAATAYTACCGCACCATGGAGGGGAACAAAGATAGGGAAAAATTTACAAGGAGAAGAAAAATAAAAACTGACATTTTAAGACACCTGTTATCCTTTCAGGGGACCTGTCTCTTTCTCAGGTCATCCCTCTCCACCCCCCCGTGTCTTCCCGTATACAAAGGGGGCAGGAAATGGAAGTCTAACATAGATCAAACTACTCATTACGGTTGTTGCCCAGCATCATAGGAGAAGCGTTCTTACGCTTGATGAGGCYCTGCTGCTTGGTCCCCTCTGCCCCTCTCTGTCCCCTCGTGGCATTTCCACCCTGCCACCTCCAGCTCTAGCATCCAGGGCCAAACTGGCGGGGGTGGTTCTGGTCCGTTCCCATCTCCGCTTCACCCGCGCTCAGCAGGAAGGGAAAGCCCCTTCTGGAATTTCACACCAATCACCGAATCCTGGAATGCTTTGGGTGGAAAGGGACCTTAAATCTCATCCCATCCCACCCCCTGCCACGGGCAGGGACACTTTCCACTGTCCCAGGGTGCTCCAAGCCCCGTCCAACCTTCAGCCCCCTCTACCCCTGGGCCCTGCAGGTGGCTGAAGGGGCAGCAGGAGGACAAGCAGGACACRGAYGTCCATTACCACTCCCTCACCGGCGAAGGCAACTTCAACTGGCGCTACATCTTCCCCTTTGACTACCTGATGGCYGAGGAGAAGATCGTCATCTCCAAGAAGGAGTCCATGTTCTCCTGGGATGAGACCGAGTACAA
>NW_026624320.1:101217-102743 GCF_030028575.1 Malurus melanocephalus
GGACATGAGCCCAGGGGTGCCCAGGTGGACAAGAGGCCACTGGCCCCTGGGCTGTGCCAGCTCTGGGGTGGCAGCAGGGCCAGGGCAGTGCCCGTCCCCTGTGCTGGCACTGCTGGGGCACCTCCAGTGCTGGGGGCAGCTCTGGGCCCCTCCTGACGAGAGAGCCCTGGAGGGGCTGGAGCATGTCCAGGGCAGGGAACGGAGCTGGGGAAGGGGCTGGAGCCCCAGGAGTGGCTGAGGGAGCTGGGAAAGGGGCTCAGCCTGGAGCAAAGGAGGCTCTGGGAGGACCTTTTGGCTCTGCACAGCTCCCTGACAGGAGGGGGCAGCCGGGGGGCGTCGGGCTCTGCTCCAGGGAACAGGGACAGGAGGAGAGGGAACGGCCTCAGGCTGGGCCAGGGCAGGCTCAGGGTGGGCACCAGGAGGAATTTCGGCCTGGAAAGGGTGGTCAGGCATTGGCAGGGCTGCCCAGGGAGGTTTGGAGTGCCCATCCCTGGAGGTGTCCCAGGAAGGGCTGGAGGTGACACTGAGTGCTCTGGGCTGGGGACACGGTGGGGATTGGGCACAGGTTGGACTCAGAAATTCTCAGAACTTTTTCCCAACATTCATGATCCCATGATTCTGAGATCTCTTTACTCCACCGCTCTGTAGCCAAGACCCCCACAATTTTCCTACCCAGAGCTGGCTCAAAGCTGCTCCTCAGGGCAGGAGATGCCGGCCCAGCCCCTCTCCAGCCTAGGGCAGGGCCTTTTTGGGGTGCCAACCTCTGTGCTCCCCTTTGTCCTGCCAGGAGCCATCGAGCTGGACCTGAACCGCTTCCCCCGGGGAGCCAAGACATCCAAACTGTGCAGCCTGGAGATGGTGACCAACGAGGCCGAGCTGCCCATGATCTCCATCTTCAAGCAGAAGCGGGTCAAGGGCTGGTGGCCATTCGTGGCCAGAGATGAGAACGACGAGCTGGAGRTCACCGTAAGGATGGGGGAAAGGGAGGGTTTGCCTCCTGGGGATGGTGATCTTTGTGGAAACCCTCCATCTCCCATAGGGCTCCACTGCCTCGGGACCTTTCTGGATGGGGGTGAAAACTGGGGAGAATCCCAGGCCTCAGCACCCATCTCTGCTCCTTGCAGGGCAAAGTCGAGGCTGAGCTGCACCTTCTGACAGCGGAGGAGGCCGAGAAATCCCCCGCAGGGCTGGCCCGAAATGAGCCTGACCCCTTGGAGAAACCCAAGTGAGTGGGAAAAGCCTCTCCGCAGCAGGGACCGGGGATTCTGGGCTTTTGCTCCCACCTGGAGTGCTGCATCCAGCTCCAGGCCCCAGCCCAAGAAAGAAATGGAGCCGTTGGAGTGGTTTGGGAGGAGGCTCCAGAGATGGTCTGAAGGCTGGAGCCCCTCTGCTCTGGAGCCAGGCTGGGAGAGCTGGGGGTGCTCACCTGGACAAGAGAAGGATCCAGGGAGAGCTCAGAGCCCCTTTTGGGGCTAAAGGGGCTCCAGGAGAGCTGGAGAGGGACTGGGGACAAGGGATGGAGGGAC
>NW_026624321.1:0-12302 GCF_030028575.1 Malurus melanocephalus
CCAGTACTCACGGCTCGGGGGTGTACATGGGTTTGGAAGCGTGGCGGATGTACTGCGTGGAGTGGAACACSCGGAACGCCAGCCCCGCCAGGAAATCCCGAGAGGAGAGCAATCCTGCCACAGGGCGCAGGCGAAACCCGGTGCAGCCTGCAGGGACACAAAAAATGGCATCTTAAAAACAGCTCCCGTGTGTGGTTTAGCCTTGCCCAGGCTCCTCATGCTGTGAAAAGCTTGTTGGTTGGTTGGGGTTTTGTTAATCTCCTTATGTTAAATATTTCTGCCCATGTGCACCACCAGCACAGTGTCTGAGCATCTGTCCCGTGGTACCCCCAGAAGCATTACAGAAGGACTAAGTGATGTACCCAAACACCTTAGGGAGCTTGTGAAAAATCAGGGATTGTTTCCCTTCTCTGGAAGAACCACTCCCACCGATAGCTGAGGCCTTTCATTTCGTTTGGTTCTTTCAAGGGCCTCAAACTTACTCTGCAAGAAATTTGAGATATCTTCAAGCTGGGGAATGTTGTCCTCCCGGTAGCCACAGTATTCCTCCAGCAGWGGGAACACGTGGTTGTGCTCGTAGCAGGCATGGGTTGGGTACAGAGTCTTCAGCTCCCTGAACACCGTGCCCCAGGTTTTCTTCTCCTCCTCCGTGTAGGTGACACGAGGAATAGGCTGGCCACTGGAAAGGAGATGGRCACCCTCAACAGCAGAAAGAGAAAACGCCTGTGCCATCAGCATCGTGCTCTTTGTCCTTTCCCACCTGCCATTTTCTGAAGTTTCCTTATTCTGCTTCACAAAGAATTCTTATTCAGCTTTACCAGGACTGCTCCGTCCAGGAGCTGCTGGAGCAGTGGAGAGGTGCCTTTGGGCTGACATGCAGCTGCAAAAGGAGCCTCACTTGTCCCCAGGCACTGGCTGGAAGGGAATCTACTGACCTGGGCTGAGATTCTGGCCTTTAGACAGCTCCTTGCATTATTGTGTTCAAAATAAATCAGTGCTGATTTGTCTTATGAAGGTGCTCTTCTAAAAACACTTGYTGGCTGTGGGTTTTGATTTATTTGTACTTCTAGATATGAAGGAGCTGTTTAATTTACAAAATTTTACAAAAATATTGTTTTTGTAAAAGCAGGGAAACCATCAGCTCCATAAAACTGTGCTGCAGTGGCAGGGAAATTCTGATCTGTGCCATAACAGAAGCAGACTCCAGCCAGTTTGACTTTTTTCTGACTGTAAGGAGTAATTATGAGCTAAATCCCACGCCAGGCCTCCATGTGCTCAGATCCTGTGGAATCTGACAGGAGTTACATGGTCCCAGGCAAAGCAGCTTGGCCTCCTGTGAATAATCAATTCCTCTGCAATAATGTCAGGGCCACAGGTGAACCCAGCAGCTTTGGGAAATCAAAGGGTTTTAAGTGATTTAATAGGGTTAACATCACTGCTGGAATAATGCTGGAGCTTCCCAAGCCCCAGAGCCCCATTGTTAMACTCTTGATGACACCCCACCATCTCCCACTCCCTCATTTTCCCCTCGAGCCTCAGGGCAGCTCCTCTGGAGAACCATCATTTTCTGCCTCTCTGTATCAGCTCTCCTTGATCTGTGGAGCTTTAAACATCTTGTTGAATTATGAGGATTGCTGGGGGATTTTTGTTCCTCCAAAACACCTAAATAATCCTCAACTACCTTCAAGGACTGCAGGGGGAAGCTATGGCTTAAAAACCTTTCAAATTGCAATTGAAAGAAAATATTCTAGGGATCAATGGGGCCAGAAGCAAAGGAAGGCATGGGGAAAAGGCAACCTAAAAGCAAAGCAGAAGCCAGGGAAATTGAGCATTCAACAAAAACAGTGAGTAAATCTATCAGGAGAGGAGGCAAAAGAGCAAAGGAAAAAGGTTTGGATAACAGACTGAATATTAGTAAGTTACATCTTGGAATATATCAGTTCCAGTTTGAATCTCAGGGGGAAGGGGTGGTTAATATTTTAAATTCTGTGTAGGATTTGGTGAAAACCTGAGAACTAGAGACCAGAATTTGTGATACATCATGCAGGAAAGGTAGAGCTTCTGTGAGATATCTAGGAATGGACATTAGATCCAGRCAGAAAATCTTATCCAAATTTTCTAGCTCTAAACTGGGCTTCTGCCTTTTTTCACCTGACATTTTGTCCTTTCCATCAGCCAGTCTAATTTTGTCTCTCATTTTGTGGTTACRTTTTGCGCTTTGGCTCGGGGCTATCTTTTCATCCTGTGCAAAGCGTAGCTCAAAATGTACCATAAATGTTAATTTTTTCCTTGCAATCACGGTTTTTACCAGTCCCAGCAAGAATCAGGCCCAGTGGTACCAATCTACACCTACACCTGTCTCTGGGAACAGGATTTTTTCTCCTCCAGCTCTGATCAATCAAACAAGCTCRTTCTAACTGAATTTATCATCTCCATTATTTTATTTTTCTTGGGAAATGAAAGCCTAAATTGCTGATTGCAGCAATGATAAAAGTAGAATAYCAGACAGTGGATTAGCATCAGAACCATAAGTTATTCATTATTTTAATGGTGTTTGCAGCTCCTGCTTTAATGCTAATGACAGGGACTGGTTTAATGGGAAATACCAGATTCATTCAATGCTCAGGTTTTTGGCCTCAAAATTTGCTCAATCACACAGCAAAGCTGGGAAAGAGGGGTGTTGTGGGGAAAGAAGGGAGATGATGTCTCTTCTGAACGCGTGCCTGGAACAATTTGCTTTTGTTTTGCCGCGATTCGGGGATAAACACACGAACAGGAGGATTTAAACAGGTGAGAGAAGAGGCAGCAGCAGGAGGATTGTTTGGAAAAGCAGGGGTTGGTTGCCAGCCTGGCAGGGAGCAGGAGGGCAGGGTTTGCTCTGTGGGCACTCACTGTCGGTAGTTGTAGGCGATATCCGCAAATTCCTTCCTGCGGGCGCGGTACACGGGATCCTTGAACCCCTGAGGAGACACAGCCACGCTCAGCCCGTGCACAAGTGCAGAAGRTGAAGAGATTTCCTCCCAGAGAGCATCCTCAGGCACGGCTGGTGCAGGCCAGGCAGTGCAGAGAGGTCAGGGGAAAGCTGCCTCCGCTCTGCCTTCCTTCAGCCACGCTCTCCCACCGCCCCTCGCCCCCCAAGCCCTTGCATTCTCTCATTTCTACCTCCTGTAAGACAGGGAAACTTGCTCCTTTACAGCAACAAGGTGCTCCTGGCAAGAGCAACACAGAATTATCAGCTCTTGGATAACCGTGCCCTTCTGGTTTCCCTTCAGGCTTGGTGCTGTCCCTTGGCTGCTCTAGAGGAGCAGAATCAAAACACATTAGAAACACGTTCATCAACTCCATCAGACTTTTAAGGCAGATTTTCAGCGTGAACCAGACTYAAAAGTACTCATTTTGAAACTGCTAGAGGAACAGTAGCCATTTAGCAGGCAAGAAAACCCCATTATTTGTAGTACAAATTCAACCATTTGAAGGGAATTAATGACTACAAAGAATGTCTAACAGACCTTGTGGTTGGGAGCTTGACCTTTGCAGCTAATTACCAATAAAACGAAGGATGAGCAATAAAACCTCTAAATCTCCAGAGRGAAAGGTTATCCTGCCCCATCATGCCTGCTGCTCAGAGTAAAAGATCCCCAGGAGCAGGAGTGTAGGAACATCCTTCCAAGCTGGGAAAATGCATCCCTTGGTGGTGAACGGCACCAACGGACCCAGGGGCCACAAAACACAGCCAAGCACAGGAGGCAGCTCAAGTGGAGTGSAAATCTAACAGAGTGAGTAAAAGGAGGCAAGCCAGTGGCCAAAATTAACCTGTTATGGAGGTCATTGTGATTAAATTCTATCTATTAATTAACTACTAAACGCACAGGCTCGTCTAATTTCTCTTTTYCTACACTCTGGAGACTGTCACACCTATTTACCCTTTTTCAAGGCGCCAGTGATCACTAACTGATTCTAGAAAGTGAAGGAGAGATGCTTCATTCCTTTTTATATATTTTTGTTGTTGTTGTTGTTGTTTTTTGGTTCATTTTTCACAACAATCCTGATCACACACAAGGGGGCCAYTGGCTCAGTGCTCCTCCTTTCCTCCTGCCTTTCACATGGCCACAGCACATCTCCAATTAGGCAATAGGTACTGAATGACTAATCACCCCATCTCAATTAAAATAATAGCAGCAATTTCTGTGGCGCTGCGTGTGATTTATTTATAATCACCCCATCTCAATTAAACTAATAGCAGCAATTTCTGGCACACTGCATGGAGCTCAGTGTGTTTTGACAAATGAAAGTAAGTTGTTGTTTGCTCGCAGGGGGAATAGAGGTAGAAAATATTCACCTATCTGAAAAACACTGAAAAACCCCAAAACCATTTTTTTTTAATCAGCTAAGTAATGAACAAAACTGTCTGAGGCTACCATTTAAACCACAAATTTTTTGAACCGAGAACCTTTTCTTTTGTTGTCTCTCACCAATCATGTCAGATTCAAAAACCACATGATGAGACACTGAGCTAAATTGTGTGTATGTAACCAAGGCTGAAAAAAACCAGTTTTCCCATCTCCAGGGTATGATATGTTGCTTTTTTTCTGGTTAGTCATACACAAAGTGAGCTTGAAATCGCTGCACCAGAGCCACCTGGGCAGGCCAGAGATGTCCTCGTGGTGGCCCTGTGCTCTGACAACCACTGTGATTTTTGAGGTCTCCTGGCATTTGACCAATTACAGCCACCTTTGGTGTGATTGACTTCAGAACTTGGACTGATTATCACCCTAGAAATGTGGTCGCCTTCTTGTCCTGTGAGATTTACTCCGCTAGACCTAAAGCAGAGCAAATGTAAATGAGAGAAACATCTGTGCCAACAGATGAAAAATGCTAAAAAAAAAAATAATCTTACAGGGTGATCAGCATCCAACTCTGCTCCATAGCTTAGGATCTGATTGGCAAACCTGTCCAGCTCCTGGATGCTTCTTGGGAACCACGGCACTGCAAAACAGAAAAGAAGYAGAGGGTGGTGTGATTCTTGGCTATTTGTAGAGGGCCTTCTTCTGATACTTTCATCTTTTCATCATAAATATAAAGAAACACATGCAAGGTGCTAAATTGTTTTGATCTTTTTCCCTGTAGTAGGAGACAAAAGCAAGTGAAGAAAGTTGTCTTGAATTTGTGGTTGTTTTGCTCTGTTGGAAGAGCAGAGAGCATCAGGAGTGTTTMACCCTCGGTGCAGAGCTGGCTTGTRAAGTTCATGATTTTCTGTTTATTACTTCTGCTCTCTTGGCTTATCAAAATGCAGAAAATTTTCACAATAAGACAGAATCAACACTTTCAAAGGAAYGACAAGAAACCTGACAACAAGGATRAAAAAAATTTTTGGACTCCCTGAAAYTCTAGGAATTACTTGGTGGGCCCATTTGAGTCAGAATTCTGAAACAAAATGACAAATGGCATCCTAATACCTCAGACTGGTTATCACTGCAGTCATCACCCATTAATGCATGGATTTGATTAATTTTCTTGGTTTTAATTAATTTCCTGGTTCTCTGTTTCCTTGTAACTCATATCCTATACACTGTCCACAGCACAGGAGGGACCAAGCTGCCCACACGGCCTGAAACGCCCATGGGATTATTCTCCTTTCAGAACAACATCAGGTGAAGCACAAAGAACAATCCCAGGCGTTTCCAGATGCCGTGTGCCAAGATGGAAAAAAAGGAAATCAAGGCAATTCACTATGACTGCCTGGAGGAGCCTCTATGGGTGATAAGTTTGCAATTTATGGAGCAGCTTTCTGGCACCGATGGTGCTGGTGCTGGGCACGCAGCTGATCCCTCCCTGCTCAGCAGAGATCCGGGATGTGCTCGTTCCCTTCTCCCTGGAAATCAGAGCTGAGCAGCTCACCAGATGGCAGCAGAAGACCCAGCAAGGTCCCCAGATGGATTTCCTCGCTGCTGGAYGTGCTGCTGGCTCTCTGGGTTGCCCCAGGAACGCTCTCACCCCTCGCTGTCAGAAGCTTTCCTGCACCTCCAACCCCAACCAGACAGAGAGGGGAGCAGTAAAAGGTGTGTTTGATCCCTGGAGAGGGGTCCACAGGGAGCACACGCAGCCAAACCCTGTTTGCTGTATGGGTTTATCTCTCACTGACTTTTGTGGGGGAATTGTTTCACTGTCTTGCACTCCAGACTCGCCGCCACCAGCCAGGGGTGAGCACACTGTTCCTGGTTTTGTGTTAGGCACTTTGCTGGCAGCCCCACAGCAAAGGATTTGCCAGTGACAGAGAGAATAACCACTCTTCTCTGGGTTCCACCCCTACCTGAAGGGTCCAGGCTGTGTGGAAAAAAAAATAAAAATTGGTGTGGGCTGAAGGCTGAGCTGGATTTCAGCAGCAATGTCTGCAGGGCTTTGCTGGCCTGAATCAGAAAGGACCCATGGGCAGGGYTTGAGCCATTGCTGCCTCACAATCAACACTGACTGAGTTCCATTAAATATTTTATTCTCAAGATTGCCTTAGCACTCGGTGCAGACCTCACGATAAACTCGAGGGAATCCTCAAGTGATGTGGGTGTGGAGATGGATGATTGCTTTTCCCCTGCACACGAGCAGCAGCTCATCCCCCTGGCATGAAAGCCCTGCAGGTTCCTGAGCTGGGATCAGGTTCCTGAGCTGGGATCAGGTTCCTGAGCTGGGATCAGGTTCCTGAGCTGGGATCAGGTTCCTGATCTCCTCATCAGCTGAAGGGGAGCAGCTCTGAGCTTGTGGGGCTGGGTGGAAGCACTGGGCTGTGGAAGGCAAATCCCAAGGATGCTCAGAGCTGCATARCTGGAGTTAAGCTGGGTCCTGGAAAGTCCTGAGCCTTCTCAGATCTCACGAAAGCAAGAACCGAGGATTCTGAGCATGGTCCTGGGGCAAACACTGTGTTAAGTCTATCCTGCCCTCACTCATATCGAGGGTGAAAAAAGCTGCTGGGGCTCCTGCCCAGCTGTGATGTGCCAGCACACTGTCCCCTGCCCTCCCAGAAACCATTTCAAACATCAAATCGAATTACCCCCTGGCTGAATCGGTCCCATATTTTGTTTGCAGCATCCTGCTGCAGCCCAGACCCGCTGTCTGCCTGCAGAGCCATTAAAGAGTGGCCAGGGCCAGCTCTSCCAACACTGGGGCTCTGTGCGGGGCTGATCTGTCACAAATATTGATTTGTCTGCCAGCCAAACAGCAGCGTTTATGGGACGGGGCTGGACACCCAAGTGGTGACCAGATTAGCCCGGGGTCAAACGCTCAGCAGAATGCTAATCAGCCATTGATGGCAGAGGCAGCCAGGACCTGAGCGGAATCCTCCCCTCAGACCATTGTGAGCAGGGTCAAAGACAGGTCTGGGCAATTTATAGCAGTTCAAGGCCCAGGTTTAGCCCTTTTTTAGGCAGTCTCAAACGCTCTGGCCAGCCTCAGGGTCTGGCAAACAAGGCCCCTACAGATCCTCAGAAATGCAATAAATTGTCTGCGTTTCCCTCGTGCTGCAACAGGATAATATTTAATTATTTTTTATTCAYGGGCTCCAAGTGGACTGCAGATACCAATTTTGTTTCCAAAAAGAGCTTTTAAGAGATGCACTGTGTTTTTACAACAAATCTTTCMATCTACACAAAGAATCTTTTGCCCAGTGACTGCCAGCCCTTTTTCAGCTGAAACTCTAAAGCTACATTTGGATTTGGAGCATGGGGCTGGCCTGCTCTCACCTAAAATTTCACTGTTGATCCAAATCTGGTATTTGCAACTGTTTGAAAGCATCAATTGAATTTTGCATTTAGTTAAGGAAAGATTCTAAAAGCAGTTAAAGTGACCCCAAAAAAAAAAAAAAAGATAAAAAAGAAAAAGTCATTTATTTATCCCAACAAAGCACATGCACACAGTTTTTAACACTGAGCTATACAGAAGGGACAGAGCACAGAAATTTCCTCTGGGTGCCCACAAAGCAGYGCCCCAAGCATGGTACTGTCTGCTTCCCACAGGAAACAGAAAAAATAAGGTTTTTCTTTCTCAAATCAGGAGCATGAGCAAAATGAATCCTTAGCAGGGAAGAAATGAGAGCATCTTAGGCAGCAGCAMAAGAATCAATCCCATGGGATCCCAGAATGGCTCTGGAAGAAAACCTTCCCATCCTTTACCTGCCCACTGAGCCAAGTGTGGCAATATCCCCACAAACCACACGGCTGGGATTCTGCTCCCTGGGGACACGGGGCTCTTGTTCTGTGTTCTGGGAATCAGATGCCCAGATTTGCCAGGAGCTGGCATTTGAAAGACAAATAAATGAATAAAAAGCCCCACAAGGCTGTTATTTGTCAGGAGCATCGCTGATAAAGGACAGCATCTCTCACCAGCTTCCTCCAGCTCGGGCTGCTCCACCCAGGATCTGCCACCCACAGCTCATCCCCTAAGCAGGGCTTGTCTGACCTTTCAAAATACAGCTCTTTAGGGATTTCGGTTTGACCGGACCCCTATTGCTCATGAGAGGAGTTGAAATACAAAAAAAAAAAAAAAAAAAAAAAGAGCAAAAAGAAATATCAATCTTCCTCTCTCTCCTCAGCAATAAATTGCTCCCATTTTACAGCATTTCTGAATTACTGAAGCTAACAAACACAAGTTATCCTTGCAGACAGAAGGGGATCAAGTCCCTTTTTGAAGCACTGACRGGATAATGTAGCTCAAAAACTCCTTTGATCARCACAGTAACATGCAGTGAAATCCTYATCCTACAGCTGGCCACAGGAGTTTTGACTTCTGTGAGGTCAGAATTTCACATTCAAGGCTTTCCTGGCTGATATTTAGAGCTGTAGGATTTAGAGCTCTGTCTGACTTTGGCCTATGTTTAAACACAACTTTATTATTTAATAATGCTTATTATTAACTTCTTCATCATAACTAAATAAATTAAAGTTATATTAAGCCCTGCTAGGTCCTGTAGCTTTCTTCTGGAAATAAAAAAGCCCCCAAAAGTGAACCTCTTCGATCTGACATGATCATAAATCACCTAATCAACCTTTTGTCCCTTTGTCCTCATGAATGGAGAAAAGTGACTCCAAAGAGAATCTGCCTTCTTCTTTTTCATCTTCCAATGTAATGTCATGGGTAGGACACAAAGGGAACGGTAAAAGGATTACCAGCAYTGATCTCAAGAAGGTATTAATGTCCTTTCATGTTGCTGCTAGGAAGGAAGAGGAAGATCCAGACCTAAAGCATTTAAAGTCTGAAATCCTATTAAAATCACATCTGTTATCTGAGGAGGCATTTAAGCCTGTCTCAGACTCTGCTGCACCAAGCAGCCTCAGCTCCAGCAAATCTCCAAGAATTAGGAGCATCAACAACTCACAAAACCTTCCCTCATTTCCCTGCAGAGGCAGAACTGCAGCTGGGATTTCTTACAGCGATGGAGAGTTCGTCCTTCTCCCACCAAAGCGGGTGGCAGAGCCTCCCGGGTTTCCCAGGAGACCAGAAGCATGGCAAAAATTCTGCACTGACCCAAAATCYCTGAATGAAAAAGTAGGAAAGAGCAGGAAGAACAAGCAGAGAGAGAGAGAAATGCAGCCATAAAGGTCCAAGAGGTTCTGCTTCACTGCAGGAAAAATCAGTAATTTCACTGTGTGACATGAAATCCCTGGTCAATGTTAATTTTGTCAGCGTGTCCTCACCAGTGTCCTTCTTCTTTGTCCGGGACAGCTCATGGACTGTCGCTCCAATGTCACTTCTCAGGGACTTGAGGATCTTGTCCAGCGCTGGGACATTCTTGCCTTCCAAGTTGATGAAGAATTCATACTCATCCTTGTTGAGACGGGAAGGTCGGGACTCAATGTGGGTCAGGTTTATACCCTTTTCCTACGAGGAAGAGGAATTTGGGGTTTGGGGGTRAGTGAGGCTGGATAAATACACAACAACCCGTGCTGTTCAACCCAAAGAGCTCGGACACTCCTGTCTCGTGGCCACTGGGCTCGAGGGTTTTCACACCAGGGAGGGGAAGGATGAGGAACGTGTGGGATTCACCCTTGTGCAGAGCTCACAAGAAGCAGGAATTCCACCTTGGAAAACCATTTGCACGGGGCTGTTGGCCAGACATCCAGTGGGAAATCCACAAAAAAAAAAAAAAAAAAAAAAAAAAAAAAAAAAAAAAAAAAAAAAAAAAAAAAAAAAAAAAAGCAGCCCAGCTTCGTGCAAATAAAAATATGGATGTTTTAAACGACAGAATGACTGAGCTGCTAAGGCTGGAGATCAGCGAGTTCATTAACGTGCTCAGGTGGCCTCAGCACACTGCCCAGAGCTGTGTCCACTCCAGTTCTGAGACTTTTCAGTCTCTCTGGGCACCTGCTTGCTGTTCTAATCATCCTCACAGCCAAAATCACTCTGTTACTAGAGCTGCTTTGCAAATCCCAGTTCCATTCTAGTCCAACCACTCCATCTAGTGTTTAATCTTTATCGTTTCAGAACTTTCTGTGTCCTCCATGTTGCCAAATATTGCAATTTTACCAACCAATTGCAATGCCTCACAACGAYTGACGTTTTATTTAAAGCTCCAGCTTCTGAAGACAAATTGTTACTTGAGAAAGGAGAATTTTTTTTTTGTTTGTTTAATTGCATGTTTCAAGCAGTTTTCAATCTCTGTTTTTAGTAGAGCTTGAAATCTTGACAATCCATGCCTTCAAAAGTCAGCTAATAAAAGTTATTCCTGTTTTATGAGCTATTTTTTGTTGCTGGAACCAAACTGCTMTGTGCTTTTTGGAGATCCCAACTGCCACATGTTTATGGCTGAATTAACCTGAATTATTAACTCTGATCTCTTCTGCCCTTCGTATTTTAAGCTGGTAGGACCAATTCTTACACAAATTTAGCAAGTATTAGCGAATCTGAATAGATTTTGCCCGAAGGACTGAGGGCAGCATCAGGCACAGCAGTCAATAGAAGTCACAGGAGCGTGCTGTTGACAGATCCCCTGGAGTCTGACAAAGTCACTCCCAATTTCTTGCTTTTTTTTTTTTTTTTTCCTTAAAACTCCACTCCTAGGGGTGGAAGGACTCAGCTTTCACTATTTTAAAATCCAAGTTAACTGCACCTCTTTAGAGAAGGAAGCCTCAAGACATCCTCAAAGCTCAAATATCAAGTCAGAATTAGTTCCAACCAAGTTAGAAGTGGGTAGATTTTTTTTCTGGAAATGTTATGGGTTACTACTCCCCGTGGCACTGACACATCCTTCTGTTCACTCATTGCTAAATGCTCCCATGTATGGCTCTCAAACACAGGACAGCTGTGAAATCCAGCTGCAGCTTTTTTTCAGGACTGTTGTCATTAATTAAAGTTTGGCCTCCTCAGGAGACCCCACACTGTTACCACATGAAGAGCTTTCAACAACACTGCAGTGTTGCTAATCAAAATTTAATGAGAATTTGGGTGAAATTTCCCAAATTCAGGATTTGACTTGCACTTTCTGGTACTGAAAAAAAAGGTGAGGTGTTCTTTTAACCCTTGCCACGTGCTAGGGCAGGGTCCCATGAAGGAGGGTGCTTTCAGAAGCTCGAGTATAAGCTCAGTGTGTGATTTTGATGGATCAGGGGACTTGGGAAGTTACAGGGATGCCTTCAGCCAGGGATTCCCAGAGGGAAGGCAAAGGCAGACACCTCACCCAGCAGTCCTGAACACAGCTCTTCCCCAACTTCTCTTTCGCATCTGCTGGGCTCCTTCTTCCAAACTCCCAGAGGAAACGTGTGCCAGGGCAGATCCCTGCCAGCAAACAGTTCCAGAGGGCAGCTGGCCCTGGGCCWGCCCCTGATTCCATCACTTTTGCTCCAACGCTGACATTTGTTGTGAGGCTTTCTGCACAATCTGACTGCCAAACACGTGGAGCTGGACCCACCAAAACACGTGAGGGTGTGCAGAATTGCACAAGAACCCACAAAGAGGCCGCTCCTCTCTTTGAACCCTGTTGGTGTGTCACATCAGGAATTGCTGCTCTCCTGACCCTGGAAGAGCAGGGATGAGACCAAGCACGTGGATTTGGGGCAGTGAATGAAACGATCGTGGCTGTGCACACGTGCAGAGGGATGGGGAAACAATCTCGGGGTGGAGGTGTGCCCATCCCGCTCTCCTATCGCTGTGGGCACTGCCAGCACACCCCCTGGCAAAGGGAACATTGTCCTCCCCTCATTTGGGAACAGCCCCCACGCCTCCCCAGGGGACACAGGGACAGCAGTCACACAGGACGTTCTGTCCAATAAAATTCCTAAACAGAAAAAGAGCAGAGTTACCTCTGCTGGCTCCAAAATTCC
>NW_026624321.1:12840-15073 GCF_030028575.1 Malurus melanocephalus
CCCCATGGAGCAGGAATTCACCCCAAGGAGCAGGAACTGACCCCATGGAGCAGGAATTCACCCCAAGGAGCAGGAACTGACCCCAAGGAGAAGGAACTGACCCCATGGAGCAGCAGCACCCAGGGTTTTGAGCTCGAGCCCTGCTCACTGATGGCTGCACCTCGTGCTGCTGTCCTGCTCTGTATCTGAGAAGGTCCCACCAGGAAGGAAAGAGAGAATCCTCTGTGAGAATGGGCTGAGCAAACTTGTAAAGTGTCCCAATGTTTGCCACTTAACACAGTTGATGAAGTATTACTGTTAAATTCATCAGAAAAAGAACTTCAGAGATTCACAAATACATGTGGAATATCTGCAAATGAAACTGAAGGCAATCCTTTTGACATATAGAAATACTTATCTCTGATACTTTTATTGATGGATTTAACTACAGAAAAGACTGTCTTTGAGGGGATAAAGTTGGTTTCTTCATGGTTTTTTTTTCTTCCAGAATGAACTTTGTTGTTTAAAAAAAGTTACTTGATTTTCAATAGGCTTTTATCACTACAGAGGAAGAAATGTTTTTACCAGGTGTAACATTTGGGTCAACCCGAGGTGCTCAGCTTTGGGAAATCTTATCAAAATTGAAAAAGAAATCTTATTGATTGAGAATTTTGGTAAGATTTCTGGAAGAGTTCTCTATTTTTGCCCTCAGCTTATACTCTGCACATTTTTGATGTGTCCAGTGAATCAAAAAAGAAACATTTTCATGATGACTASCCTGTCTTCCTGGTTTTAAGCCTGCCACCAGCAGCACAGAGCAGTCCAGCAGGAACAGACTCAGGCAGTCAGGCAAGGATTTGCAAGCTGGAGAGAAGGGACAAGAGCCAGGGCTCAGAAAAGCTTAGGAGCCTGCCTAGGACTGGTGTTCAGATGGGTCCTCCTGGGTAAACACAGSAGAAAATGGAAATAATCAAGTGTGTTTTGGACACAAAGCCAGCAGAGAGTAAGAGAGGAGTGTATTGAGGAGATTCCTCAGCAAAAAAAAGAAAAGCTACACAGGAAAAACAACATTTGTCACTGTTGTCACATACTTGTGTRTGAATGGGACCTGAACAGAAAAATAGAGTTTGGGTGTTTGAACAAAAAAAAACAAATGTGAGAGTGCAACAGCATGAGCAACCCTGAGGGCTGTTTGAGCAGGACAAACATTGCTGTTTCCACAAAACACACTGGAATTCTCTCAAATTTGGTATCTCAGAAAACACCATTCTGTGCCATGAGCGCTCTGTAGCCCTGTGCTTGGAGGAGGCTCCCACACCTCCAGTCTGTCCTGGCTCCCAAAATGGGGACTGTCCCCTTTCACCTGGGCTCTGTTTGGCCACTGTTCCCCCTCTGGGTGGTTTTGCCCCTGGTTGAGCACAGATCCTGCCTGTTGTGATGCTCGAGGGGCCAGCAGTGCTGCACCTCCTGACAGCCAGGAGCAGAGCCAGCCAGAGCACACCACAGCTCCCTTTGGGCTCCTGCTGCCTGTGGAGGATGAACTGGGGCTGAATTTGGCCAGGTTTTACTCCAGCACTGGATGTGAACCCAGCAGTGCATCCCAGGAAGGGACTCGAGAGTGGCTGAACAATCCTCCCAGAACAATTTTTTTTTTTTTTCCACTTGTTAAACCAAGGAGAGGATGAACCTTCCCAGATCCATGTGGAAAGCTCCTCTACAAAAAAGGCGTCCTGTGTGCTTGTGGCCCCTCAAGATCTCTCCTTCCTTTAGGAATACCCTCAGTTCCCTGTGTTTCAGTCTGCTTCCATGCTTCTCTGGCAGGGGATTTATTTTCAAGTCTGTCATATTTACAGCTCGCCCAACCCTCTTCTTCTCCCTTTCATATTCCAGAGTGGTTTCACAGATGGCCTAGAGGAGAAAAAAGCCCAGGGGACAAGGCCAGGAGAGGAGAGCCTGAGCTGGCCCCTGCACATCTCACTGCTCATGGTACTAAGCACTGAAGGACTACAAGATTCAAAAATTCTCTCAAGCTCTCTCTCCTTGCTGCCACCCTTCACCTGCCCGTCACCACTCTCCTGTCTGTGCTTGGACATCACTGAGCACAAAGTTTTGTCTCTAAGGATCCACAGCTGTGGCCCAGGTGGAAAAGGGAGGAGGTTTGGAGGTTGGACAGGAGGCTCACACCTCTGTGCTGTGCTTTGAACAGAGTGAGAACAGCCCAGAACTGCTCTGGTTCCACCCCAGGGAATCACCA
>NW_026624321.1:16324-18174 GCF_030028575.1 Malurus melanocephalus
TCCATCCCTGTCCATCCATCCATCCCTCCATCCATCCATCCATCCATCCATCCATCCATCCATCCATCCATCCATCCATCCATCCATCCATCCATCCATCCATCCCTGTCCATCCATCCATCCATCCATCCATCCATCCMTCCATCCMTCCATTGCCTCACTGCAATGGTAAAGGGATTTGAGAGCACCTACACTGAGTCTCCTGTCCATCCTCAGTGCTGGAGGAGGCTGAAAATCAGCACATCCATCCATCCATCCATCCCTCCATTGCCTCACTGCAATGGTAAAGGGATTTGAGAGCACCTACACTGAGTCTCCTGTCCATCCTCAGTGCTGGAGGAGGCTGAAAATCAGCACAGAGGGGTTTGGTTTGTTGGGATGGGAAAGCAGCTGAGTCCCAAGCTCTCAGCTGCAGTCAGGGCCACTGGGAAAAAGCCACAGCTCACATGGTTTACTGCAGCAATCTGCTCTGGGGCAGCAACAGCCACATCCAAGGAATGGCTGCTTCTCTCTTTCTTTTACCAGCCCCTCTAAAATTTTCCTTCAGAGCTGACAGCACTTTAGTTGGTAGCAATGTATTTAATAAGAGAAAATCAGCATCCTTAATTAACCCACAGACATTCCCACCACTGACATATGGACRTTCTGCTGGACTCTATCACAGTGCTCAATTCACAGATTCAGGCTTGCTCTGCTGCTGTTGSTGTGAATTTCCTTTTATCCTAATCAATCAAATATGTCCTATAATTCATAATTATTTTTCCTCTGCACCAATAACACACAATCTTGCATTTCCCAGTAAATTCAATTTACGACTGGAAAATATGCAGGCCACAACTTCTTGTAGTGTTTTAAGTGGGCACTGACCTCTTTTTGTGTTTTCAGGCACAACTATTACATAAAAAATAAAAAGCCACAGAACCAACATAACAGTGTGTTTGCTTGGGAGCACAGAGTACACAGCTGTGTGTGTTGCAACACGGCCATCCTGAATTGCAAGGATTTCGTGCTTTTCAAACAACGTTCGTGACATCTGGGAAATGTTTCTGCAAGAATAAATAGGCACACAATGTCCTGAAAGGTACATGGCTCCTCATTTCYCCAAAAGCTTTCTAAATCCCTCAGTACAAGTCACTTGGTCCCTTTGGTGTGAAAAAAGTGCATTTTTGTGTTGTTCTGTAGGTACCCTCCACCTGTAGAAGCACTTCAGGGGGGGAGATGGTGGAATTATTTATATCAGATTTATTTATATCAGATTTATTTATATCAGATTTATTGAGGCAGACAAGACCTGAGAGCTGCCCCCAGCAGAAATTCCTCACACAACGTGCACTTTGAATCACGTGGCTCAGAGGTGGGTTGTATTTGCCTTACAAGTTACAAGGCAAATTATTTGGTTATAAATCAATCTTAGGTCACAGCCCAACTCACTCCTACCTCTCACTAAAGCAGTTATGAGGAAATATTTCTTTCTGAAGTGGAAAAAAATGTGKTTTTCCCACCCTCGTGTCACTTACAGGTAGAGGTTTTAATTTCAGAAAGCTGCTTCTGGTCCAGGAATTTAAGGGATTTTAAGGCCAAAAAAGAAATTCAGGCTGCTTTCCCCAGTAGTAGCGATGAAACAGAACCACAAACACGAACTCAAAGACCCCAGGAAATGTTGCTGCAGTACAAAACTGTAAAGGAAAATATTTACCTCAAATGTGCGCAGAACTTTRGCCAATGCCCCGACTTCTTCTTTCAGGGAGAAAATCAAAGAAATCACACCATTCTTATTGGGGGAGTCTTCAATGTACCTAGATTCCTGAAAGGAAAGAGAAAATATATTAACACAAATATATATTTGTGCA
>NW_026624321.1:18394-27599 GCF_030028575.1 Malurus melanocephalus
AAAAATATATTAACATTTTATATATATATATAATGTTAATATATATAGCAAATATATACAAACAAATATATATAGCACAAAAATATATTAACATTCACCCTGGGAGTGAGTTTTGCCTTCCTCCTTTTCCCTTTTGCACAGCATCAGCAATGTAAAAATGATGTRAAACAGCTCTGAGTGGGAATAAAAACAACTGCTGCTGCCAGAGGC
Source organism: Malurus melanocephalus (assembly GCF_030028575.1). NCBI lineage: Eukaryota > Metazoa > Chordata > Aves > Passeriformes > Maluridae > Malurus > Malurus melanocephalus. The sequence continues at coordinate 18,605 of NW_026624321.1, forward strand.
TGAGCAAATCTGAATTTATGGTGGTGGGGACACAAATCCCTTCTCTCAAACCAGAGCCTTTGTCAGAGAAAGGTGGTCAAAAACATCAAAAATATCATCAAGGTAGTCAAAAATTTCAGCAGCTTAATGTCTTTGCCTCTCTTCACCTCTCAGGGACGACTGGGAACATTTCTGCACTTTGGTTTCAGTCCTTCCCTCGCGTTTTCTGTTCATCAGCACTCAGAATTAAGCAGAACAATGTGGATAAGCTCTGTGCAGCATTCACAGGAGGGATGTGGAAGGTGATTTAAAAACAAAATAACAGCATGGAACACAGAAAATAAAAAAAAAAAATATAAAAAAAATAAGGAAAACATTGAAGCAAACACTTAAATCCTCCCTAAATCCCATAATGAGTAAAGACTCAGGGCGAGATGTGTTTTCATTTATGTTTGTTCCTTTTCTCTTATTGATCTTTCTGCTCTGCAAATTCCAAAAGGCAATTTCCAGTGTTCTCAAAGGTTTCTTTTCATTATTTTCATGGTTCTCATTACTGGAATGTCTTTGCATGACTCTACATATGTTTCTTTCCACAAAAGCCCTGTTAAGCAGGGAAGAGCCACTTCAGAAAAAAGAAACTGAGCCCTGGAGTGAAGGGAGATCTTAAAAATCTCTCTGTGTGCTTGACACAGCAGGTAAATGCCTGCTGACATTTCAAGAATCTCTTAATTTTTCTGATATCAGAGCAAATTTGATGCGCAACCATCACAAACTTTTGGGGGTCCAAATTAATGTCTTACTTGTTTGTTTGTTTCTTTTTTTTTTTAACATCTGCTGGCCTCAGACAAATTGCCTGTGGTTGGTATTTCGAAGATCACACCACCCATCTGCCACACAGATCAGTTCCTGGAGTAACAAATCCTGGGCCAAAACTCAAATCAAGATACCCACTCAATCATTCCTCATGAAAATCTGTATTTCAACCCTCATTATGGCTATTGCTTAATTGAACATATAAATCAGAGTACAAATAGCCTCAGTTCCCAAATATTGTCCTCAGTAAATGTAGTCTTTGTGGAAACAAATTAATAATCAAATCCAGCTGCCCTGGAGCCATAAAGCTCTTGGTGGGACTGCATGTCCTGAGGCAGAGCTGTTTTCTTTTGTAAAATTAAAAATTGCTGATTCTTCACTCTGTGTCCCAGGCTGCCTCCAAGGTTGCTGCTACAAGCTGGCCACACATTTTTCTATCTGGCTTTGTTTYCAGAGGCTGCACAGGGTTTTCCAGATGTGTTCCAGCTTTATGAGGGAGCTCTGGTGGGCACTGCAGTGGAAGTGTAGGCTTTGTGCACCAGAAGGGAGATTTCCACCTGTTTGATTGTCACACCTCCTGCAGCATCTCTGAGCCCTCATCCAGCCAGGGAGACTGCCCAGCTCTTACAAGGAAAGCACCAGGAGGAAAAGCTGCTGCAAGTGTTGTGTCAGCTGGATAATGAAACCCATTTACACCTCCTGCAACCACGAGGGAAAGCAATGACAGGAGTCTGGCAAAAATCAAAACAAAATGTCTCTAGTATTGAAACTTCATGACAGTGTGACCTCAAAACTGTCACCTCAAATACTGCCCATGCATTGCTTTTCCCTTCTGTTTTCACCCACAGCAGCCAAAACTGATCCCAAGGACAGAGCTGGGCTCCACCAGGGTCTGTGCRATGGATGGAGATTTTGTGTTGTGCTGTCTGTAGTGAAAGTGTTCTAGAAGACGTGCATTTGCATATTTAAAATATTCTCACCAAGTCAAATTACACAACAGATTGACTTGACTCTGAGTGACAAATGAAGAGTTTGTGATTTGGATACTTGCAGGGGATATAAGGCAAAGTTTAARGCCTGCAAGGTAGTTCTGATGAAAATAATCGATTTCTTTGTACAATTAAATTAATTTTAAAACCTTTCCAAACTCATTGGAAGTCTTGATTTGACCACTAGTGTTGATTTTTTGAGACCATCTGCCTTCAGTCATTTTCTCACTCTTGTAAATTGATTTATGTTGGTGCTCAAAAGAAAGACACTCTGCAGAAAGAGTGATGCTCTAAACAGCCTCATATTTGTTTAATTTCTTGCACATCTGCATATAAATTCAGCTCACTGGAAGGTGTTTTAACCAGCACCAGCTCGTGCCTGAGCCTGTCACTGAGGTGGCATTTTTAACTGCCAGGGGGAAGAAGACTAAAATGATTGTTTTCCTGGTACCCAGCTCTTCTCAATCGAAATAGAGGCAGTGTCCATCATCCATCACTGCACACAACAAACCTCAGCACGTGCCCTGGAGGTGAAACACAGCAGCTCACACTCAGGCACTCAGTTATTGCTGAGCTTTTTTAATACCTGTGTGTAATTTTATCTGCTGATCAGTTTTTCCATCCTCATTTCAAATTCTGGTTTCTTGTTCCTCGACACATGAGGAGGAATTGCAGTTTTGGGGWAGTTCTGCTCTCCTGCTATCGTTGTGATCATGATTCAGAGTTGAAGAAATCATTTTATTGCATTTAGATATTGTCTCTATGATTCATATACGTGACATAAAAATAGCGTGGAATAAATTCAGCTCCAATTTTCTTCCAGGAAGTAAAACAATAACCGCTTGATAAGCATGAACAACCATTCCTGGACCAAACACAATCTCAAAGAAAGTGGTATGTAGATGCMAGGATAGGTTTACCTGAGCACAAAWCTGCATTTTTAGTTAACCCTTTTGAACACAGATTGATATTGCCTTTCTGAAACAGGTGGCAGTACTAGGGGTCAATACYATAATCCCATCAGCCTTCTAATCCATTTAGCTAAAGCACTTCAGAGTGAATTCCAACACTGKTAAAGCCAGAGGAAGTTTTTTCTTGGAGTTTCAGGGATACAAAATTTCCACCTCAGTGTTGTAAAGTTCAGACTTACTGGGGGAAAGAAAAAGGGAAAAAATAATCCAAATGAAAATATTTCTAAGTTACTGGTGAACATCGAACTCTTTTCCAAGTCAGATTTCTTAAGGTATTTAAATGCTGATCTCCAAAGATGTCATTGGAACCAAGAAACKACAGAACTTGGATAAGTAGCAAGGTGAGAGCCCAGAGAAGTGTTGTGGGAGCTCGACCTCAGCACACAAACAGTAGGAACACAAAATTCCTTGGCATCTCTGCTCTTATAAAAAAAACAGAAGCCCATTTTTTGCACATCTCATGCAGCTGGTCTCTGGCTTCAGCAGCAGTGCATAGGACACACAAGTGCAGAATTTGSTCCTAATAATTAACCACGCTGTCCTCAGGTTGTGTCACTTGTCCCTGCCGTGACATCAGTGCCAGTATTTGAAAGCCACAAACCTCAGGGCTTTTTTCCTGTGTTTCCCAAAGCAAAGAGTTCAAAGCCAGTCAGTAAACATTTAAAAAGGGGACACCAAAGAGTCCCAAAATTTAACAAAAAGCTCCACCAGAAGACCACATAACTTTATCTGTTTTCCTTTAACAAAAGAAGACAGCTTTCTTTCATCACACACATTTCAGACCTCTAATAAGCTGCTGGTCTTTTCTGATTTTTTTGTCTCTTTGCTGTGCATGCAAGGACACTGCTGCAATGTTCGTTGCACTTTTGTGAGCACAATTAACAACTGAGAAGCTGCCAGAAGTGCTCAGGTACCACAAAACACCAGGACAGGCCACCTGGACTGTTCCCCTCTTGGGTCAGAGAGGGGAGGGCAAGATTTGCAAGAGCAGGAGTGAGGCAGGACCTCCTCAAAAAGCAGGCAGAGCCGCCACCACTCACCTGGAAAAGGTCACCGTTCATTTTGCTGTGCTGTGAGTCCATCTTGCAGAAGCAGCAGCGCCTGCCCAGGGAGGACACTCCACTCCAGCAGGTGAAGCTTTCTGAGCGAGCCGCAGCGGCTGGACTCCGTGTGAAGGTATTTAAAGTGCAGCAATGAGCAGAGCCATCCCCTGGGCCGGCTCCGTCCCCTGGACAGGGTGCCAAAGGGGCGTTCTGTCCCATCCCAGCCCATCCCATCCCATCCCATCGCACCCTCGGCGGGCACACGGACCGGCCACCCCTGTCCCCCGCGGGTGCCACCGGCTGCTCCTGTCCGCGCCACCGAGGAGGAGCAGTGCTCTGAATGAGCCTCCTTCCCCCTCCTGATCGCCCTGGGCTGTTCGCATTTCCTCAGGTTTCCAGCTCGGGCTCCTGCCCGCTCCTTCCCGCTGCGGCTGCGGGCTCAGCCCCCGGTGCGGCTCCCATCGCGGAAACTCCGCTTGGAGGATCTGCTCCTCCCCAGGATCTGCTCCTGCCCAGGATCTGCTCCTGCCCAGGATCTGCTCCTGCCCAGGATCTGCTCCTCCCCAGGATCTGCTCCTGCCCAGGATCTGCTCCTCCCCAGGATCTGCTCCTCCCCAGGATCTGCTCCTCCAGGATGTCAAACATCAGGCTTGCAATGCTCTGCGAAGCGCAGCACTGAGGGATTTGTCCTTTAGTAGGGTCTGTGGGGCTGCTTTCAAAGAGCTCAGAGAACTGGAGGTATCGCCCCGCTCACCCGACACTGGGGAGAGAAACACGGTACGAGGAAATGTGGGATAGGAGTTATCTGCACGGACCTCACTGGGATATGAACCTGAACATGGGGAAAGGGAACAAGGCAAAGGAAGGGAAGGAGCAGGAAAGAGCAGGGCAGAGCTCCAGGGCTCTGGAAGATGTGGAACTGCAGAAGATGTGGGTCAGCTATAGTGTCAGCCATGGGGAGCACAAGGGTGAGGCACATAAACGGYTTCAGGAAAGGTTAATGTAGTACTGGTATGAAAAACCCCAGATTTGGGTTAATCAGAGTCACCAGAGCAGGTATGGGAAATTGGAAAACTGTAACCCAGTATCAGAATCAGGTGAAAAAATGAAGCAACAGGGCAAGCACCTACCCTGCAATTTGGGGAGATAAAGTCTTACAGAGGAAAAATGTGTCAAGGCACATACTCTGGTTGCATTTTCACAATGAACACAAATTCTCTTTGCAGTTATTTTATCCTTGAGGGAAGCTCAAGGATACTGCACACACTTGTGCAAGCTCAGATTGCTGAACACCAGCAAACACTTAGTGTGAATTGTTCATTTGTACAAAATCCAGTAACCTCACAGCAGTGGGGAAWCTGAGTGGAGCCATTTTCACAGTTCTCAGTCCAAATCCATGTTGAACTCCATGGCTGTGGAGTCAGAACCCATCCCATAGAAATTACCAGCTATGTAACATGCATCAGAAGGAACTCAGCGCTTTGCAAATACGTGATCTTTTTACGAAGAGCTGCTTCTTTGTGCATCCTGAAACTGCACGTAGGGATAGAAAGTTAATTTCTGAAGTGATCAGCAAGCCCGTGGTCTGAGCAGGTCAAGCCAGAGCCGAATGTGATGCAGACAAACACACTGGACGGGGCAAGGAGAGGCAGAACAGGAGGGGAAGGTATCCCCAGTAAYTGACAGTGGTATAAAAACAGCTGGTTTTTAGCTGTTCAGCCAGTAAATTCATTACAATAGCCAGCATTTTGTGTCCAGTGTTTGTGCTGCACAAGGCACAGCCCCATCCATGACAGGGACACTGAAGGACACCTTGGAAGAGGGTGAGATGAGGATGGTGACAGCACTGATGGTGGCAGTCCCTGTGCAGGAGGGACAGACTCCAGCAACGAGTCCTGTTCACTGTCCCCACACACTGTGCCTTGCCACCTGGCACACTTTTCAGCCAGATAAACTGCTTTTTGATCTGTTTGTGCCTTCTCTATCTTTCCTTATTCCTTCTCTTTTCACTGACCTTTTATCTCCCTTTTACGTGYTTTATGGCTTTTACGTGCTTTTGATCATTATTCCTTCAATTTTCCCATTCCTTTTCTTACACATTTTCACTCTAGCCCACGGTAATGGCAAGACCAAGTGAAATACCAAATACCCAAAACACTGCTCGTGCCGAATTGTTGTAATTACCTATTTTTCCTCTTCCTACCCCCTGTTTTTTGTGTTTATTTTGCAAGTTTCTCTGTTACACAATCACAATAATACCGCCGGTGTTTTGCCACCGGTTCGCTGTTTAACCAGTCTGCGCTGCCAGAGATTGACTGGTAGCAAAATGCACCGGGTGGGAGGAAGCACAGCTCCATCTSTCCAGCAGGAATTCCCAAATTCTCTTGTTTTGGGGCAAACTGTGTGTGAGTGCGTGTATGCCCAGTGACATCACAGTGGGAACATGCGCTTGCATCAGTGTTTTTTACCTTGGGCCGTTTCAGAGTCCAAATTGCTGGAGCTTCCCTTCTCAATTTGCGGTGTTAATTCAGCGTGGGTTTGTCCCCTTGCAGTGACACAGACGGGATTTCCCCCCCGGCTTTCCAGTCTCCCCCTGTGCCTGATTCCCCCTGAGATTTTTAAGTCCACTCGTTCTGCTCTGGGATTTTGCTGCCGCACCCCGCATCACCCCGCTCCTTTCAGCCACACACAGACACGCTGTGATGTCTCACTCGCCTGAAAACACASGTTGTGCCTCAGAAAAGCGCTTTTTTAGGGTCCGCACACACACACCCCACACACATCCCTTCCCTCAGGGCTCTCAGCGCTGGAAGCCGGGGCCGTGCGAGGCCGAGGGACCGCGGACTTTGGCCGCTTTTCGGGCCGCTTTTCGGGCCGCTCTTCGCCTTCAGGCGGTGTTTGCGGAGCGGCGGCTCCTCTGGAGCTGCGATTGTCCGTGTGGSAGCGAGGATCTGTCCCTTCCCGAGCCGGGAGATCGGGCCTGTGCCCGGCCCGGCTGTCTGAGGGAGCAGCGAGCAGCGGAAGGGGGATTTTCTAGTGAAAACAGAACTGGCGGAAAAATTCCCCAATGAGGATTCCGTGACGATCTGTGCGCGTGTATGTGCAATCCCTCCTTATCGATATCATCGCACTTTATCAGTTAATGTGAATTTACCACGGGTTTCAGGCCGCATTTCCTCACCGTGGCGGCAAAGCCTCCCAGAGTGTCCCCTCTCATTGCAGCGCGGGCTCCCCGAAACCTCAAGGGTTTTTTTTATTTTTGGTTGTCCCCATGCATCCCATGCCCTGTGGATCGCTCATCCCCGTCCCTGCGGGCGCGGGTGGCCGGGAGGTGGCACTGTGTCCTCACGGCACAGACAGCGGTGACATCGGGACCCCCGGCTGTCCCCTGTCCCCTCCCCGGGATTGCGGGGGATCCGGGAAAACATCCCCCAAACCCGCTCCTGTCCCTCCTGCCAGGGCACCACCGCTTCGGGGAGCCGCGAACAAACCCAAAAATGACATCCCCCCCAAAAAAGTGTCGCTGGGGGGTTGGMCGGGTGTGATTTGTCCCCCGGGACTGTGACAGGATCAGTGAGGCCACCCGGCAGCGGAGGAGCCGCGGGGGGAAAAGCTGCCTCCACCCCTGGTTTGGGTTTGCTTTGGTGGGATTTTTTTTTTCCCCTGTTTTTCTGTTTTTTTTTTTTTTTTGTTTTTTTTTTTTTTTTTTTTTTTTTTTGCAGCCCCTATATGCAAACTGTCACTTCAGGTTAGCACAAGACCTGATGTAGCTCATTAGCATGAGCTGTATCTAATATGCTTAAAACCTCTAATTATTTATTATGCCCTAATTGGCAGCCCAAGAAATGTCTGCAAAGTGATGAGTGTTCATCCCAAGACGCYTTTCGAGGAGAATTCAGCAGTGTCCCTGGTCAAACGTCATTTTTAATTCTTCGTTGGGGCACAGKCTTTATTCCTCTTGTACACCATACAACACCAGGAAAACTCGAATTTGCCATCGCATAACCAGCCTCCCTTCACCCTGCGCAGGATGGGCAACAATTACTCAAGAATTAAAGTTCTTATTTCCATGAAGGGACGCTTAGGAAGAGGCGTTAAAGTTTATCAAGTATGCAAAAGTGCAAACACATGGTCCTGGAAAATTACTTACCCGAAAGAACATCTCGCCTTTTCAGGAGAAAATAACTTTCCTGACTTCTGAAAGTAGCAAATTTTGAAAATTAYATGGACATGGAAACTGTTTCAAAATAAGTTTACTTCTCCGGGGTTGATCCTCCTCCCCCCATCCGCCTTCTAAGTGCCTTTTATTTTTTTTTTCCCCCTTCCAAGTCTGTATTATGTTTCTCCGGGCCGCACCAACTATTTATTTATCTTTATTCTTTCTCTCTTTCTTTTCATTCATTATTCTCTCTCCCTCTCTTTTCCCCCCCGCCCCTTCCTTGTGTGTGTGGCTTCTCAGTCTGATCTGTAGCTTGTTACCACCCACTGCACGCTCTCTCCTGCAGCCGAGGTGTTTCTATACAAACTTCAGCGTCCAGTTGTCATATTAATTATTACACTGAGTAATGACTGAAATAGTCAAAATAAGGGGAGACTCAAGAGAGCTTTTTCTTGCTGCTCAAAGATTCAGCAAAGAAGCCTTGCAACAAAGCACTAATTGGTCCCCAGAAATACTCTGACAAGGCATGGAAGATAGGTTTCATAAAGCCCAGCAATTGTGAAGGGGGAAAAGATCCTTGAATAGACCCCACGCTTCTTTTCTAAACTCTCTTGCTGAGCAAAAAATGGACTGCTTCTTGAATACTGGACTGATCTTGAATGCTATACCCAGCAGAGAAAAAAATGCACCATTTATTGTAAGTTTTTTTTTCCAGCTATTCATGTGTTCTATGTGGAGAATAAGCTGGTTTTGTTTACCATGAAAGACCTTTTACTTTATTTTCACTCTTGGGGGGGAAGCTGGAAAGGCGAGGGGGAGGGCGAGGGGAGGGAGAGAAACACATGTGCCCAAATCCAGACGAGCTGCCTACTGTAACAAAATGGAGTGTAACAAATCCTACAGAAGTCCCGAATGTATCGATTCTTTGAAGATCTATATAGATTAACGACTTTCGTTCTGCTTTTCCAAGACAGCATTTAATCATAACGTAAATGGCCTTTAAAAAAGAAAAGAAGTGGGAAGGAAAAAAAAAAAAAAAAA
>NW_026624321.1:27679-30238 GCF_030028575.1 Malurus melanocephalus
AAAAAAGGCAAGGACTTCAAAAGACCTCATGAGCGTGGCTACAATTTCTGCACACAAAAAAGTCACTACAAAATATGACAGTTCAAGATTAAAAAAAAAATAAAATAGACCAAAATAAAAGTGCCAAATGAAAAGGGCAAGGGCTATTTATCATTATATTAGAATTAAGAATTTTAAGGTGCAGGTGCAGGACTGTGCATAGGAGCGAGTAGAGGTGGGGGACCTYGGAACAATATTTAATATCTGTGAATCTGTGCCCTCACTCTGCACACAGAGGAGCTGGTGAGGCTGGAATCACCTCAGACATGAGGGGTGAGTTCATTCCCAGTGGCAGTGGGTGGGAAAGGACCATGATGACACAAGGGAGGAAAAAACCCTGTCCCCCTCATCCATCCCATAAACACACCCATCCCCTGACCCAGGGGAGCCAAATGGGTACAGGCCCACGGACACAGTTACATCAGTTACTCTGGGGGGCCTCTGGGACTCAGGTTTTGCCTTTTTCAGAGCCCTYTGAGACTGGAAAAGAAGGGACCAGAAACTCCAGTCTCATTCTGCCCCTTCCAGGGAAAAGGGAAGGAATGTCCCTACATGGTGTTTCTACACCAGTTCTGGAAGTGGGCTGCTCTAGAAGAATTAGTGTGTTTAAATATATGTATCTACAGTTTACAGGGCTGCAATCACTTTGATATTTCTGCTTCCGCTTCCCAAAGTCACAGTGAGGAGCTGTTGATGCAACAGCTGCTTTTGGTGCAGTCTATTCTGACACCAGACAAGGGGTGTTGAACAAACCGTCCCAAAGCCTTGCAGCTGAAGAGGGACAGTTCCCCAAACAAAAAAATATAAGCAAACATTTTATCCTGCTACAGTCTGACTGTCCTGCTCAAGAGTGGATAAAATAARTTCAGTGATGAGACAGCAGAAGTCAGAAACTGCTCAGTGATCAGTGAAGAGGCCCCAAAAATGACCACATGGAGCTACTTCACATTTTTTTAATGTGCATTAAAAGCTGAAAAATTAAAAAATTACTAAAATACTTGTTAGCAGGTGCCCATGAAGGTTCTTCTGTGCTATGTTTCCGATTCTCACTTTAAAATCACACACAGAGCCAGGATCAGGGATCAGCAGCAGATGAGAAGTGATTTCCACAGCTCCAGGCTGCTGTAATTCAGGTCAACAACAGCACAGGGCTTACTTTTGCAGTCATTTCCACTGAAACCTGAATGTGGACCATACTGATCCCCTCCTTCCATGCTCTGGAGCTGGTGTGAGTACCAGGGATTGAAGCCACCTGCCATGATGTCACCRTGGCGAGACTGTCATAGCATGGCTCTGCCCTCTTTAGTGGGCTAGAGAGAACACCCATCTGGGTTTACAGAGTGGAAAGGTGCAGGGAGAMGTGGAAATGAGAGCTGGAGGCACAAAATGTGTTAAAGGTTTCAGAAAAAAATGGGGAAAGTCAAGAGGGCAGCGAGAGAAAGCCATGGCAGGGTCCTCAGTGCTGTTCATGCCAAGGTCAACACCATCCCATGCTGATGGGGCCATGTCCCCCAGGCTGCCAGCACCGCTGCAGGGTCACTGTGATCCCCAAATCACATCAGCCTCAAAGTTTCAGTCCTTCAGAGCTGCTTTTCCTCATTTGGTCCAGAACCACCCGCAAGACTTCMCCTGGGAGCAGCAACAATTCCCTCTGCCCGGGCGGGGTCAATCCTGACTCCCCTGTTACAAGCCATTGCCATTCCCTGCTGGAAAAGCCGCTGACCCATTTGTGATGTGCAGAGTGCCCCGGGAAGGGCAGGGCATCAGTGGGGTCCCTGGGACCGGCCAGCAGAGCGTGCCACCTGGAAAACGGGATCAGGCAGCGACTCCACACCCACCTGCTCTGCCCAACACACCCACACTTTACGAGACAAAACCCCGCGCTGGACCTTGCCGGGTCCCTCCGTGTGSGACGTGCCCAGGAGCGGTTTGTTCTTTCTCTGCTGACACGCTCACCCCGTGGTGCTCAGCATTCCAGAGGGGTAATTCGCGGTGACTTCTCTACCCTGCTCTGTCACAGCCGTCCTCCTCCTGTCACCCAGCCCGGCTCACCCGCCGCTGTCGCTGGCTAATAGAGCCATCAGGCGGTCCGCGGGGCGTGTGCGGTGCCGGGCACACGCGGCTCCGGCCGCTGCGACAGCGGGGGCACCACAGCCCCCGGCGCTGGCTCTCGGACACTCAGGGAGCTCAGCCTGGCAGCGCTCGGTGAGCGAAGGGAGCGGTGCCAGACATCCCGGTGCTCTCCAGGGACAAGGCAAAGCAGCGGTCCCGCACACGGAGTTTCCCTTCTCGGCGGCCCCGGCAATGGCCAGGGCTCTTCTCCTGCGGGCGTACCCCTCTTTACCTGCCCACGCCACGGGCCGCCCCCGCGCCCCAACATTCCGCACAGCGGCTCTGCCTCCCTTCCCCACCCCGGCAGGTGCCGCTAAGGTGGCTCCAGCAGAGGATGCTCCGCACACCCTGGGGTGCGGGCCGGGACTCACCCCGGGCTTCTCCCTCACCCCGCCGCCGCAGCGACCC
>NW_026624321.1:32880-34561 GCF_030028575.1 Malurus melanocephalus
ACTGCGCCCCGGCGGAGAGAGTGTCCGGCGGGACAGGACTGCGCCCCGGCGGAGAGAGTGTCCGGCGGGACAGGACTGCGCCCCGGCCGAGAGAGGGTCCGGCGGGACAGGACTGCGCCCCGGCCGAGAGAGTGTCCGGCGGGACAGGACTGAGCCCCGGCGGAGAGAGTGTCCGGCGGGACAGCCCCGGGCCGCGGGAAAGGGCGCTGCGCTCCTCGGCCGCCGGAGGAGCTCCTCTTCCTCCTCCTCCTCCTCCTCCTCCTCCTCTCCGCACCTCCAGAGACTGGCGTTCATCACCTGCGGACAAATAGTTTCCCGATGTCTGTGGAGATGCTGAAGTTAAGCTATGCTGTACTCAAAGAAGCCCCTGGAGCCCCGTGCCTACCCCCCATCTCCCCGCGCCTCTCCCTCCCCTCGATCCAAGCTTTTCCTCTCGTTTCCATCATAGAATGCTTCCAATCTTCTTTTTTTTTTGTGAATTTTTTTATGATAAGAAAATCTATTTGTATCTATCCTAACCCGGTTGGGGATATATTAAGCTATTTTTGTACATAAGAGAGAGAGAGATTTATAGAGGTTTTGTACAAATGGTTTAAAATGTGTATATCTTGATACTTTTTTTAATATGTAATGTTTATTACCTCTTCATGTTTAGACTCGTAGTCAACGTTACCTTACAACTGCCATTTTTTGTATGTGGTTTTGTAAAGGACTTGGATTTCCTCCAGATGTACTTTAGCACCAATGTGTCTTACTTTATAGAAACTTTGTTAATGTATTAATAATGTCATTAAACAATGTTCAAAGTGAACAAAGTTTATGCAGCTAAGGTCCAAACGCAAAACGGTAGCCATTTGTTTTTATATGCTACCTTTTAAAAAAAAAAAAAAAAAAAAAAAAAGGAAAAAAGAAAAATCAGACAAGCAAACAAACAAAAAACCCCTATACAACTGCCTTTTCTTACTGTTTTATTACAAACTTACAAAGGTCCTGTATAACCCTGTTTTATACAAACTAGTTTCGTAATAAAACTTTTTTTTTAATTAAAATGATCMGCTGCCTACCGCATGTAATTATTTTTCTTTCTGCCATTGACAACGATGAATGTAAGGACAGAATGTGAATTGATGTTATACCGGAGCTAAGTTGCATATGAAGTGTTTGTATCTGATGGATGTAACATATTTATCTATCGCTATATAAATATGCAAAGATCTAGCGCTATCACCATTGTTTTCTTGCCCTTCTGTGTTGCAAATGTGTRTTCAAATCAAAAGGCGAGGGGATGATTAATGATTGCATTGTCCCTCCTGAAATCACTGCACATTAGAGAATTCCCCCCAAAGCTCAAATCCCATAAAAAGAGGGCGCTGCATCCCGCGTTTCGGCGGTGTGACCCTGTCCTGCTCCGCGCCTCTGACCCAACGGGCCACAAAAAACACGGGGGATGATGGCACAGCCGCCGCAAAAACAGTGGCTGGGTAAAAAAAATAAAACCCCGTTGCGGGGAAGACGGGAAGCGAGAGGCGAAGGGAGATAAAATGAAATAAATAAATAAAGTAGTAGAAATCGGTGGCAGCTTAGAGATATCGGTCTTTCCGAACTTATTATTCTGCCCAAATAGCGTGATCTGCCTGTAAAAGTGCCCAATTACCAAGACTCAAAAAGAAATTGGACTCTT
>NW_026624321.1:36469-38241 GCF_030028575.1 Malurus melanocephalus
AAATTTGTTGATTTGTTTGCTCCCCCTCCTCCTTCCTTCCTCCATCTCCCCGCGGCGCAGGTCCCTGCCTTTTGTGTGCGGGCCGGCCGGGGCAGGCAGGGGGSCGGGCAGGCAGCGCTGTCCCAACGCGTGTCGCTCCTCCGCCTTTATCCCGGAGCGGCGGGGCCCCGCGGGGCTCGGGGGAGGCGTGCACCCTCCGCAGCTGCCTCCCCGCTTCTTTCCGCGCTGTCCCGGCCCCGCAATGCCCGGCAGCACGCGAGGACAGCGGGCACCTGCCCAAAGCCGGGCCGGGACGGGACGCGCACATGGGGATGCCCTGGCTCGCCGCTCCATAATGCAGCGCCTGTTACTCGGTGCATTCAGGGATTAGCTCGCTTTGGAGAGCGGGAGGGTGGGGGGATTCGGCGTCTCCCCGCTCCTCGCCTCTCGGAGCCCCCCCTTTTCTCGGCTCCGAGCCCCCTCTCCGCCCCCCGGTTCGGCCGCAGCCACTTGGAGCTGCCGAGCGGTCAGGCCGCACAATGCGGGGCTAATTCCTGCTGCAAAAGGCAAGTGGTGAAGAATCAATCGCAGGCTTTAKACAATCAAAAGGGATGATGGGCTTGGGGTTGCGAATTTTTTTTTTTTTTAAGTTCCCTGCCCCAGTCTGAATTTCTCCTGCTCCTTACCGCTGTCCTATTAATAATCCCATGCAGGCGATTGCAGACCGAGGTAAAGCTATCATTTGTATGCGCCTGAAGATTAATTTCCCCCATGTACCAACTCAACGGCATAGTTATCTCTTTAACAGGGAAAACAGTTTGGCTCCATTGTCGGGTTGCCAAGACCGCCTTTTGAGAAAGGGAGCCCGGCTAGCCTCTGATCAAACTCAAAGGTTAGTTAAAAGACAAAAACAGCTGAAAATCTTCATGAATAATGCTGTTTCCCCGAGCCCAGTGTAGTGCAAGCGCACATTTCAATGCCAGAGCATTTTGTTATGCTGCTCGCCTAAGTCAGAATTTCACAGAAAAGGCAGAGAAGAAAAGCTCCAACAATTAGAGGGGGCCTGTCAGAAAACATTAACGCCTTCCTCGCCCAGCCTGTCAAGCATGCTGGAAATAAAAAACGGGCATAGCGAATCGCACCTCCACCCTCCGGAGCTGCRGGAGGGAGAGGGAAGGGGGGTTAGGGACAGAGAAGTAAAGAGAGAGAGACAAATGGACAGGCCCAGGCAGTTAACAGTCCCCCTCGGCTTTGCAGTTCACCCAAAAGCTGGAAAAAGAAGGGGAAAGGACCTGCAGCTGGATGTTCTCGCTTGATATGCATCCTTCTGTTTCATGCTTTGGAATGATATTAGCTCCAGGAACATCACACACTCACACACTCACACTGTCCCTCTGCAGTTTCAGCCTTTTCCTGTGTCAGCCCTGCAAAGCACACGAGGTGAAACGGCAGCACAGCAGAGCTGTCACCACTTCTCTTCTCCCTCGAGGCTCATGTCTGTGTTTCCGTGTCTGTGGCCATGCAAATGTCCAGTGTGGCCACCTTACAGCAGGGCTGAAGGACCTCACATCAGAGAAACTTATCTGCTTATGTATAGYACCAGACCTCTCTTTAGAATTTTTTAGGAAAATGTGTTTCAAATGTACAGCTTGATCACTCAAGTCCTTTTCCCTACTTAAATACTTACTGACAAGGGCATTAAAATATTTGAAGCTTCCCCTGCACTGATGTTCATTTCTGTAAGTGACCATCTAGACCGTGACTTTCCTGGTCAAAGCACAGATTTTTACCAG
>NW_026624321.1:39925-44775 GCF_030028575.1 Malurus melanocephalus
GTCCTGACTCAATCCATTTCAGCCTGAGATCCACAGGGGCTAAACAGAGATCAGAAGTGGTTCCTCACAGGTGCCTGGGGTTACACAGCATTGGGAGAACATGGGAAAACTGGAAAGACAGAGGGGCTCTCTGATCCAGGCTATGCTTTGTCCAAGGTGCTGTGGGAAGAGCCAGTGAATATTAACAGCCTGCCTTATTTTGCTGTGGGACAGATAGCCCATGTTTCTTTTTATCCCGCTGCAAATAGGATCCAGTCCTGTTTTTGGTCTTCACCTACTATCCCGAAAAAGACAGTTATGTATCCTCAAACTTCAGAGTAAACATCCCTATGCTTTCCTATATGTTACACATAAGTAGCTTAGAGTAAAATTCCTTTAAAAATGTCACCCACCAAACCATGTGCTTCAATCTTCTCTTAGACCCTGCAAACAGCTAAAGCAGTCAACTTGCAAAGTTTTCTGCTGGTCTCTCCTGCTTTGCACAAATGTGCAGCTTCCTTGCTTTCTGCTTTTGTATGCTCCCAACAGCAGTGGGGAAGGAAAGGTAAACTTCACAAAGAAAACCYATAACCAGCCCCAGTGCCATAATCAAGCCTTTGCAACAGGGGAGGGAATTGTCTTCCCAAGCTCATTTGGTCCAATTTCACAGAAGCAGGTCACAGAAAGAGCACAGGTTGCAGTTTTGGGGTGGGGTCCTCCTCCTCCCCACCAGCCACACCATTCTCTCGCTCACYCTCCCCTCCTGCTGCTGCTCACAGCTTGGAGCTATTTTAATTTGCACTTTCTGGACTGGCAGGGCTATATTACTCTGGAACAGGAAAGGAAAAGCCCCATATTAGTAAAGTGTGAAATGCAGTTTTGACTGAAAAGGGAAGCCATTTCAACATGATTATACCGTGACAGTGCAGATTAAAACCCTGCCATATGGCCTAAGATAGGCTTGTTCTTACTTTCAGGTAACAACGCGTTGCTAATTAAGTGGTGATGACATTTCCAAACGAAAAAGAAAAAAAAGAGCAAAGAAGCCACCTGTATGTGAAATGAAGACTTGAAGTCAAGTGAAGAGAAGACATCAATCGATGCTCATAATAGTGGAAATCAGCTCCCTTTTATCACTGTGGTTTGCTCTGAATAGAGGAGAATTTGTTTGATTTGTTATTGAGTCAACAATAACTCATGTGTGCACTTGTAGAGGTGAACAGGGTGCTCTGGAAAGGCCCCAGAGTGGGAGAGCAARGTCCTGCCCAGCATCCAGGACAAAGCCAGCCTGGCAGCAGTGCACAGAGGCTCCCCAAGGCTCTGCCCAGGGCAAGGTGGAGCTTTCCCTGAGCCAGGCAGGAAGGCAGCTCACCTCTTCAACAGCTGTCACATTTGAGCCCATATTTCAGTGTCTCTCCGTGCTGGAGAGCTTYGCTTCTCAGCTCTGGGGATATGGCAGCAAATGATGGCAGAAGCAGCTGACACAAAACCTGCAGTCCTGCCCACATCCTCTGCTGTGTCTCTGTGGAACAGCAGGAGCTTTGGGGCAATAAATGGAATAATTCCAGATTATTGGTCTACAAGCCAAGGGTCACTTTAACCACTGAYAACCAACCACCCCTTTGAGACTTTCAGATGAAGGGTGTCCTTTAAAGACCCAAGACTTTTACTTGAAGTTTCTAAGCACTGGATGTGTATATATTCCCCCATGCCATACAGAGTCCA
Organism: Malurus melanocephalus; assembly: GCF_030028575.1. Lineage (NCBI taxonomy): Eukaryota > Metazoa > Chordata > Aves > Passeriformes > Maluridae > Malurus > Malurus melanocephalus. Next base: position 41,630 of record NW_026624321.1, read on the forward strand.
TTTTGAGCAGATGATCCAAAAGTCTGAAAAACAGGCAGGGGGACATACTTTGCTTCATCTTGTTTTAAGTTTTACAGCAAAGCCCTTTTTAGGTTACTCTTACTGCACATCACGTGGGCCTGCCCAGTTGTGAACCCTGACTTAGCAAGGACAGGAACGGAGCCTATCCTGCCAAACTGGAGGTACTGTCAAAAAAAAAAAAGAAAAAAAAGAAAGAGGCACAACTTCTGTACTTCCAGAGTATAACTTSCATTTCTTCCTGGCTGCGTTGCTGCTCAGATGAACTGCAGACTTTCACGTGGTTCTCATAGATTTTACATGCTCGATGGTTTGAAGCTGGAATTCAGCATCCAGTCAAGGTTCTAGACAGATGAGATGTCCACACATGAGCCTGGCTGCACTTCTTATTTTCTGCTCTTGATTTTTTCCTTCTTTCTCCTCCACMTTTTTGGCCTCCTGCTTCTCATATGTGAGGCTCCACCAGCTTGASAGTTACACCTGATTCAGCTTCCAGGGTAAATACCCATTTACAAACATCTTCAGGTAGACACACCTCTCACAAGAACTAGGAGAATGATGGCTTTACCCTTAATTCACCTACCTGCTCTCTTTCTGAAGGCAGACATATTTTCAAATATATTTTCACCTTCTCCAACAACCTGTGGCCATCACTTTGAAGAGATTACAGAGAAACAGAGATAAAATAGCTGCTGGAGAAAGCAGCAAACAAACCTCTTTCGCTCTCCTCTGCACTGAAGTTTAATGTCAGAAGGCCACTGCGGCCCCAGGGCAGGTGACAAGGACAGTGACAGATCCAAGAGGGGCACTTGGCTCAGTCTGGGCTGTCCCTTGGCTCCTCTGCACGGCCAAATCCCGTCCTCTTGGCACTTTTAGTCACCACTACTCCTCTCTCTCTGTGCAGGGAACTGCCACTGACCAATGGAGCATTTACAACCAGAACAATGTTTAATTAACACAACAGTAGGACAGACTTGTTGAAATACTTCCCAGACAGCAGGCAAGAGTCCTGACAAGGAGACTATTATGGGAATTTTAATGAATCCTTCCAGAGTGGGACAGCTTCCATACACCTACATTGCAATGGCTAATTTTGTTTGTGAAAATTGTCTTGGTAAACGATGCAGAGTGACAATAAAGTTGGGGACAAGCAACCTGAATAAAGTCACTGGGTGAGTGTGTGAAATACTGCCTGCAGACAGAGCAGAGTGCTTGCTAAATGCAGGGCACTCACGGGTCCGAGTGCCCAAAAGCCCAGCCACAAATGGAGTTTGTATAAGGCAGGCAAAGAAGCAATTAAATAACCCAAACAAGGACCGAGCTGTGCCAGATGACACCGCAGCGTGAAAGGAAGCAGGGGCTGAGCAGCAAATTCTGTGAGCCACGACCAGGAGCATGTGCCTTATTAACACTGCTGGTAAATTCACTCCTTCTAGCTGCTGCTGCTGTAACTGAGACCACTCTCAGATATCCTGCCATCTCCCTTTCGAAGAAAACAGGAAATTAAAATTGYCTGCCCCAGCGATGAGCCTGTGTGAGGCTCCCACCTGTGACACAGCAGCCTGCTCCTTCCAGCAGGGCTGTGAGAAATGTGAACCCAGGGGCACTGGGAGGACAATCCCAGGGCTATGTCAGTGCATTCCCCTCAACTCACCTCCTCCAACCCTGCAAACTTTTCCTTCTCCTCTAGAAGAGACATTGTACACCATCAGCACCCCGGTGGCTGTAAACAAGAGGTGTTAATGAGCTCAGAATTTCAGAAAGAGGTTTTTACCCTTAAAAATCTTAAGAAATTAAGCTCCCAGGAAGACAGTCTGTGATGACAAATGGGTTATATTTGAATTTTCCAGTTCAGCTCTCCACTGCTGYACTGCATGGACAGTAACCACCAAGGAACTCTGCAGACCCTGTTCTTCTGACTTCATCATTATAATTATAGATCTCAGGCTCTTTTCCCCCAAAGAYATAAATTTTAATGAATATGTTCAAGATATGCCACCAGTTTTTTTTTTCTCTAATTTTGCCATTTTCTCTTCCTTACAGACACATCACTTTTTTTTTCCGGAGTACAACAATTTAGGTGAGCGCACGCTGRCTTTTGAAACATGTTGAAATGCATTCCAAACAAAACAGTGTGGGGAGGTTAGCTTTGCATGGAATTGTATGCCAGGACAGTAAGAACAGCAGTCAAATAAAGATTTTGGTGCATTACTTCACAAATTCAGGAGCAAAATCATCTCTGCATTGTCGGGCTTGACAATGATGGGTAGAGAGCTGACTAAGAAAAAATTACTGCTGGAAACTTCGGTAACACATAAGGATTTCACCAAACTGGAGCCAAACTTTGCAAACTGCTTACCCTAAGCTTTGGTTTGCTGAGGAAAAGAGATGAGGAAGGAGGGGAAATATTCCTTTTACTGCTACAGATGCTACATTCAGAGATGCTGCAAAAACATTGATCAGTTTTTMCCCACGCGCATCGGTTTCCTGTTGAATTCTTCCTGTTGAATTCTGCCTGTCACATGAACGCAAAAATGGATTTTTTTATGCCATGGGCATGTCTAAATATGGTGTGATTCTAAGTTTTGAGTGGATTTAAAACTAAATGGGGTGCACAAAAAAAATTTAGAAGATGAATTTGTTATGTTCAGCCTAAGGGCTGGACCTGCCTGTGCTGACAGAGACTAAACCAGTCATGCCATGCTCCAGAGGACTGAGAAACACAGCCTGGCAGGGGAGAGGGGCAATTCCCCATGAGAAGATGGGTGATGCTTTTTCAGGATGTCCCAGACTGAAACCCGGAGCTGTGACTGTGCAGGAAGAACCTGATKGATGCAGACTGCTGAAAATCATCAAGATGCTAATGGGGATGGGGCACGGTGTGCTCCAGGCAATTTCTGCATCTGCTCTTCAAAGACACAGCTATTGAATCCACTGAGACCACCTGAGGAGCAGGAAACCTTCCTGAGACAGCAGCACGGGCAGAATCAGAGCCCAGGGAGTGTAATGTGGGCTTTTCAAAGTTCCCCTCTCTGTGTGGTGCTCGGTGTGTTCTCCCAAGTGCTCATCCTTATGTGGGCACATTTTTGTGCTGCTCAGGGGACACCAGACCACAGGCACACCCGTGG
>NW_026624321.1:47102-50301 GCF_030028575.1 Malurus melanocephalus
AGCAAAGACCTGTTGTGAGGCTGTGCTCCTTTTCTGTGGGGGTGACAGGTGGGAAGCGAGGTTTGGTGTAAATATCCCCTGATCTGAAGTGGATCGGCAGCAGGATCTGGTCTAATTTCCCATCCCAAACAAACAATTTTGCTTTGCTCCAAACTTTTTTTCCTCAAAAGGATAAGCTCAATTAAGAAAAACCACAACAGCACAACTTTTAAAAAATACCGTCGTTATTGTTGGTGTGGGTTTTGGGTGGGCTGTGGAAATTGATTTACGAGTCAACCACTTTTCTCTTTTCTTGCCATCTCTCGCTTGAGTGGTTTGTAGGCCTTGGCCCTTTCTTTCACTCAAGGAGAATAAGGTTGTCTATGGAAGAGGTCAGCATTTCAAATTGGTGGAGTTCAACTGCACAAATGACATAGAACTGACAAGAAAAGACAGGGGGTTTGGAGGTCATAGACTGCATAGGTCCTGGTTAGGGTTTKCGCTTTGTGATGGGACCTGGCACCAAAATGAATTAAATAACAGGCTTAAGGACTATTGAGGGAGGGCTGAATGCAAATCAAAGATAAGTAGAAGTTTTCTTTCCTAAAAGGGGAATAATTTTTTTTCCTTACCTCCCCCTTTCCATATCTGCACAGGCAAGGTCTGCATGTTAAACATGATTTAGCAGGCATTATTCTGGAGCCTTTTCATCAGGTTTCTGCAGTGATTGCCTATCTTGGCCTATGATTAATGATCTGCTGTGCAATTTGGAGGCTATAATGACTCAACAATCCACACACAAACTATATAGTCGCATTCCTTTTGCAGATTTGCCAAGCTGTTACCAAGGGGCCCACAACCAGGCAGGATTGTTAGAGAGATAGCTAAACATTTCTGCAAATGCCATTCTGCCCTTATCTTGCTGAGAAGTGCGTTGGGCAGCAGGCTCATTTACAAAATTCAAAGCCAAGATTTTAGCGGTTCCATTAAAAAAAAAAAAAAAAATCTGGACCAAAATAATCATTAAAAAGGCTGGTAAGAAAAGATCCCGGTATATGGCTTCTCAGTGATTATACAGACAAAATACTTTCTTTGTTTCCAAATTTTGAATCTGATTCATTGAGGCCTAATGCTATTAATGCAGTTTGAAAGCAAAAAAAAAAGTTAATCTTTGGAAACCCATGCCATAAATGAAATCTGAAAATCCAAGCAGGTTTTGAAGCGAAAGCTTTGTCTTCATTTCTGTTTCTACACAGAAATAGGTTCTAGGATTTATTTATAGACTCCAACCRGATCTGTATCCAGTCAAAAACTGCAGAAAACCACTTTGCAAAGTTTTGTTTCAAAGCACAGGCCCTGATGAGAGTCATATTGGAAAACCCAGTTTCTAAGGTTGTTTTCTATAAAATTAAATATAAACAGGAAAAATGAAGACAGTTACTGACGGAGTCTTTCACACATAGGTTAAGAAAAATAATTTTAGAATAATGTAAATACATCTCTATTCCCATTATTAATCATTAGATGAAACCCAAATAATTCAGCCATGACCAAAAAGAGTTCTCATATTAGCTGGCTGCAGTCACATTCAGTTTAATTATTAATATAATTTTAGTTGTTGATGTTTTTGCAGGCAAGAGGGGATGTGAATTAGAAGGGTAMGTAGCAGGTCCATACATCCATGTCCATCCATGTCCATATTATTGCTATTGTTATTATCATTATTATTGTTGTTATGGATGTTATTTTGAGGATTCAATATTAGCATGGCATATAAAGCACTTCCATAATAGTAATAATAATAATAATAATAATAATAATAATAATAATAATAATAATAATAATAATAATAACAACAATATCAATAAGAATAAGTTCCCATGAAGAAAGATCTCCCAGTCCTGTACACAATGCCCTGAGACCCTGATTATAGAAAACTTTCATGGTCCCAGATTTAAGTACAAGTGATTCTCTGCATCCAGGCTTAAGCAAGTCCATCACAGTTCATTTTTTGAGTGAAGACAGAGATGTCCCCAAGCCTTAGGAAGGAGACTTTTCTGGTTCCACTGGAGGCAAAAACAAGCCTCAGAGCCCAGGTGTTAAAAGAAAATATTGAAAGGAACATTTTTAACACAAATGGGAAAAATASAATATGCCACTTGAAGACTTAGAGCAGACACAGTTTCCTACGGACTGGAGACAGGAGTAAGAAACACTCAGTTATGAACACAAGCAAGCAAAACATCATTTTCCCTCTCTTTATATTTTCATTTTTATGCCCAGAGTCAAACCACAGCTATGCACTGTAAATGTCTTACTCTTTTGTAAGTTYTAAACTAACTTTTGCCTCAAATGTGCACATAAATCAATAAAATCAGCTGTGAGCACGCTGCTGTGCATGTAAATCTATGAATCTGTGAATGGTTGTGTAGCTGACGCTGCCTTCAGGGTAAAGGATTGCACCAGAGGAGAGCCCAGCAACCTTCCAGTGAGGCTTTTCTGGTTATCAGCCCCAAAACAGGGCTCAGGCAGGACAGACAGACATCAGAGGATGAAGTAAAAGCAGCAGCAGGGAGCCCTTCCTCTCTCAGCTCCCAGCCTTGCCTGCACCTCTAAAAATCAGCCACTGCCCTCTCATGTGTCCCCAAGTCTGTTTGGGACTCCTCTGACTTCACTGAAGTCAGGAAGAAGCAAAATCATGCACTCTCCACACAATAAAATTAGGATTAGAGCAGGTCTATACGGAGGAAATATTTTATCTGGGAGCCTATAAGTGATTCTGAAAAAGACGAAGAAGTCAACAAAAAAATGAATGCTAATTTAAAAGCATCTTTTGTGGATTCCTGTGTGTGACACTCGCTCTGCATATTGGCATCCACATGGAAAATAACTTGGATGGGAGCAAGACAAGGGTCCCCATGGCATGATGGCACTGAGAGGACACAGAGTTTCCACCACAGCCATGTCCTGGACTTTTCTTACAGATGTGGGATGTGAGACAGCAGGGATGTGATSAGCTCAGCCTTCTTTCACACCCATCACCCTCTCTGTTCCTTCAGTTATCTCAGTTTGAACTTAAAGGTGAACTGGGCTGAGATTTCCAGAGATCTTTGGTGGCTGAAGGCTTTGGGTTCCTGGATTTGCAAGAGACACAGTTCACATTCCAACAGTGACTTGCATACGGACACAGGAGAAATAAGAATCACCCCAGCTTTGCTCA
>NW_026624321.1:50640-57190 GCF_030028575.1 Malurus melanocephalus
TTCCAGAAGTGTTTCTGTAGTCCAGGTGTTCCAGAAGAAAAGTCTGTGCTCTTCAGTGATGGCTCAGAATTCCTGGAGGAGCAGAGCTCAAGTGATGGGGTTCAAGTCCTAAGGAAGTGAGAGACTTTTACAGGWGTCTGCAAGGCACAATTTAATGTGTTTTGCAATCTGAGAATGGCTTAAGCCAGACTTCTCCTTTGATGAAAGAGAAAGTAAATATTGTACCTTCAAGAATGYATTTTACACATGGCAGTGAGACGAGGAAACCAAATTTCATGAGGAGCTGAAAAACCCTGATTCTGGCCCCAGAATCACCCAGAATCACTTCAGGCACTGACACATGCATCAATGACTGGYTGCCAAACTAACACACTCTCAACCAGCAGATAATTTATTCACAATGATGACATTTTGAATAAATGAGTAATATTTACAATGCAATATAATGAACAATGAGCAAACAGTGGCTGACAACTGCAAACACCRTTTTCATGGGCTGTTTTGGAAGTCAAAATTGTATCATTTGAGACAGGCAAGCAGGGATGATCACAGCTATTTCTGGGTGAGCCTGTCCACAGAAGAACAGCTTGCCCAGAGTTGGATCCCTCTGTTTACTTGGGAACCATCATTTTTGCCCAGCTTACAGAATCCTATTCAGGATGCATGTCAGCCAGTTGCAAAGGCAGCAGCTAGAAGTTAACCCTTTTAAATAAACAGAAAGTGTTGATAGAGCAGTCCCTCTATAGAGAAACGCTTCCTCCATGCCTTTTTTAAAGTTATTTGAGCACCTTTATGTGCTAAAGATAGGTTAAATGGGGTCAGAGGGCTAAAATAGCTGAGAACTTTGGAGAGACTTGGAAAAGGAATTTGAATGCCTCTTTCCTACACAGCCTCCAGTCATGCAGAAGGACATCCAGAAATAAAAATCATGGCCTTCTGACATATTTTGCTGTCTAGTTGCTAACTAAGGCAGAAATCTCTATTATGTCTTGTGTACTCCATTGGTTTTATAGGAATTATGGGACTGAATTTCCACAGACTAAATTGGGAGGTTTTGCTGTATTTGCTTGTATCTAAGRCAAGCAGTGTAATCTGGAGATTAATAGAATGAATATAAAGGGCTAAAACWTTGTATTTTTCAAAGGTAAGAACAGTTGTGTTGTATGGGCTGGACCAGGAATCTGAGCTTCAGATTATCTAGATAAGGGAACAGAAACACATAAAGGGTTAAGATCTCTTCTTCCAGATGTGAAATTCATTAATTTAATCAAAAACACTTTGAGACATAATAATACACATATTTTCAATTACAACAATTATTTAAACAGCCCTAATCTTGCACTTCATGAACCCGTTTGCATTCACTGTAACATCATTCTCTGCAGGGGAAWACGTTAACAGAGAAAATTCAGCACTTTCTAATTACAGCACTTCCATGAAACAGAAACAAAACTGAGTTTTGAAGGTTGAGCTGAGAGCAGGAGCTATTCCATGGCAGATGGGAATGCAGAAGCACCAGGGCCAGKGGCAGACAGGTGGGTAGAGTGTATTTTACTTCTCTGTGGAGAAAATCTGGGAAAAGATGTATTTTCATAAAACCCACAAGTGATTTTKGAGTAAGAACATATTCTCATTCACAGTTGTAGGTCATAAAAGAGAAACTCCCATGCTGTYATGTGCTCTAACCTTTCTAAAAGCCTGACATAACTCACCAGAAAGCCACAACCCAAAATCATACACAGAATGAGTCGAATCTACACAACATTTTCAGATTCTTGCTCAGAACAAGAAAGGCAACTCTTCAGAACAAGAAAGGGCAGCAGAGTATTTCCCTGTCAGTCAGACCTGAGCTATCTGAAAGCACCATTGAATTCCTTACATTYCCTGGTTATCTGACAAGSTTTTCCCAAAAGTGACAATGACTTYACTGCTTTGCAGCATAACAATCTGCAGGAATATGACAGTAAGGCAAAGACACTATGGGTTTATGCTGGAACCCTTTATCATCATCACACAAAAACTATTTCCATCAACTCGCTGGAAAAAAAAGCTTTTCTCTCACATCAATCCACTTGAACACCAAAATTGCAACTTTTGGGAGCTGCAGCAGCTCAGCTCCCTCTTTGAACTTGACTGAAGCGCTGTCTGYAGCTGACAAAATGACTGCAGAAATGCAAGCATGGAATTGTGTAATTCCCAGAAGAAATCCATGGATTTATTCACCGCAGGTGGTCACCGTTTGGTGATGGTGATGTCACATCCATGTTGTACAGGTAAATAAATTCCTGACCCCCTTCCCACCCCACAGCCCTCTTGGAGATTGTCATKTGCTGGTGGACARCACAAGGAGTGTGGTGGCTCTTGTRYGGGCTCTGGCACACGCAAAGAAATCAAAACCTGTCTTAAAATAATGAAGCAATTTTTGTGCAAAAAGATTCAAAGTGTAGCGAGGGATCATCCGTCGAATAAATGACCCCCACCCACCTGCCAGAAAAGGCTCAGCAATTCAGGGGAACGAGAAGGTGATGGGGAGGGATCTTTTTTTTCTTTTTTTTTCAAAATTGCAATTGTTTGGGTTTCTGATCCAAGGTAAACGACCAGAAATCGAAAAAAAACCACCCCCCACACACATATTTCAACTAAAGCAAGTGCTTGGGATTATTTTTTTCCCCCTCTGCGTCTGTTTGAAGGTATTCTCTGAAGTTGACAAGCACGTGTTTTGGAGACCATTGAAAAGTTTCTGCCATAAATAGAGGAGGCAGCTTGGCTTAAGTGTTGCTAGGGAATACCTGGCAACAGGCAACAATGGTTCTTTTAGAGAGCCCAGGGCAAACAGTGACCGTGGTAATGGGGTGGGYTTAGGGGAGGCTCCTTGCCCAAACCCCTCCACTCACTCTGCGCCTCCAGCCCTGGGCTGTGTTCCGGAAATTCTCCGCACAAAGCCACAATTCAATGGGAGGTGGGTCCGTGCGTGTGTGCTTTTCTGGCAGGATGGGGGGTTTGCAGAGGGAGGGGGCCTTCTTGCCAAAAAAAAAAAAAAAAAAAAAAAAAAATCAAAATTTTTTTTTTTTTTTTTTTTTTTTTTTTTTTTTTTTTTTTTGCAAAGGCTAAGAGAAGCACAGAAAAGTGCTAAGTTTGTAAAAGAAGCTGAAAAGGTTCAGAAAGGAGCATAATGGGGCCGGGGAATGCCCCATGAATTTTGAACAGAGAGCAGAAAAGAGACCCTAAAAAGCAATTAGTGATGCTGCTTGTCGCTGAAGAGGGAGCTTGAAGGAGGTGGGGAGGCGCAAAAGGAAGAGGGCAACTGCAATCATTTTAGKAAAGGACGAGGGAAAAGGGGGGCGGCCCGGGGACAGAGATGCTGGCACCCTCGGGAATTTTTACAGTAAAAATAGATGGAGGCACACGGCAAGGGCAGCGTCCCAGGAGCGTCCAGAGCCCAATGCCAAGAAGATTTTGGCTTTGCCTCCCCTCCCGATTCTGTGAAAACAGGGAATCCGTCTGTCTTCTTGCCCAGAGTCTCAGCCTGACATCCTCACCCATCCCATTCCTCTGACACAGGAAGGTGACGGGGACATTTCCAAAAGACACAGGAAGGTGACGGGGACATTTCCAAAAGACACAGGAAGGTGACGGGGACATTTCCAAAAGACCTCCAGTCTTTCCTCACCTCATTCCAATTTCCAGAGCCGTGCACAGACGCCTATTTAGCCATACATTCCCCGCACAAAATAAAAGTAACGCTGTCTGCTCATTAGCTGCGAGTTGTTAGGGGGGAAAAAAAGAAGGGAAAAAGGGCTGTCTGCAGAGGGCTGAATAGCTATAACCTTAATGGGTTGTCAGAAGTCTGCAGGCAGCAGGGTGAGGGGAGCCAATCCCCCTGCAGTCCTTTGTCCTAGACATTGTTTAGGATCAGTGGTAGCTCATTAGGTCGGGACAGTAATATTCCTAACGATCCTGTGGGGCTGAGGCTTCAGAATGTGTCTTCAGCTGTTTTCCTGATGTCAATCTGATTCATGGRGAGGCATTTATTCGGGCAGAGATTTTGGGGGGAAAGACTTATTTACCTTTCATACCCTGATGACTAACCTTTGACAAAAGYTGCAGCTGGAAGGGGGAAAGGGGGAAGCTGAGAGTCCTGTTGGCATAAACTGAGGTGTGTTACAGTGAAAAGGCAAGCTGGAAAAGCCAAGTAGATGGGGCCTTGGTCTACAGTTTGACCCTACAGTTTGCCTCCYTGTATTTCAGATTCCATCGGTAAAGTAAGGATGATCACCCATTTTGTGTTCCAATGGTGGTGGAGAAGAAAATTCTGGAGTGTGAGGTTTCCAGGCAATGGGGCACATAAGCAGCTAAATGAATACCTTTCTGTATTCAGGGATCCTAGAAGGGGTGGGATTTTTTTGTTGTCATTTTTTTTTTGTTTGTTTTTTTTCTTGYTTCTAACAAAACCAAAAAAAACCCCAAAACTCAACTGAATTAAATTGCAAACCAGAACGGATTTTTCCATTCCATTTGTGCATCATTTCCCTTACATCCTATACTTATTCTCAGCCTAGAAACGTGAATCTGCTGAGGAAGGGAGCAAAGTTAAACTCCCACTTTCCCTCAGACATTTCTGCAGCCATGGGGCAGAGCAGATCCTGTTCACTGTCACAGACCAAATCCCCCTTGCTGGTCATTTGTGTCRTCCAACAGTGTCAGAAATCCAAAATGACGTATTAATGAAGTGATGAAATTGGAGAATAATCGATCACATGGCAGATTTCCTCGTGACTGGGCAGCACATTTCAAATCCATTTGCCAGCCCTGCCAAACACAGAGAGCAGAGCACATTGTCATTCTCTACCCTCTCCAAGACTTTGCTTTTAAGTTGCATTTAAGGCCTGGGKTTTTCTAAGGAAACTCTCAAAGCTCCGTGCAGCTGCCCCACATCCCTATTAAAAAACAGCCAAACTAACAAGCAATGATGAAATGATTTCCTTATTTATTTTGTGTTAGAAAACAGAGTGGACAATGAACTGGTCTCTGAAACAAAGGGGCAAGAACTACTCATCCCTTTCACTCCCCTAAGAGGACGGTAAGTRCGCAAAGGTCAGCGTAGAGACACTGAAAGGTTCAAACCAAGAGCACGAGGCGATGGAAACAACATCTCCACACCCTCAGTGAGTGCAAAGCAGCTGCTTCTGTGCTGCTCCAGAGCTGGCCAGAGCTGCTCTGGGCATCCTGTGAGCCAAAACAGCCCCAGGGGCTCGGGCACATTCCCCACACTGAGAGCATGGGAAAGATTTTGCACCCCGTAGGACACCTCGAAACACACGGAGAAACACACTGAAGAGGCTTCTGGCTCCACCACAGAGGAGGAGCTGTGATTGCATTGGGTAGCTCTGCTACCTGGGGCAAGCTGCAAATGAACATTGTGAATCACGAGCTCTCCACAAAGAACCCACCAGCCCAAGCAGGGATGGAATTTCAACACCACGTTTGTATATTCTTGCAACGGGGAGCATTATCCTGCTGTCAGGGAAAAGTCTGCTGGGCTAAATGTTTTTCTTCACAGATTATCAATTTATCAGAGAGCGTGAGCACCAAGAGGTACCTGCCACCAGACAGAATGAGCAGGTTATGGCCCTTGAATAGATCCAGAATGGTTTTCTAGCTGAGGAGCAGCAGAAGAAATGCTGCCCAGAAATGAAGCAATGAGACACATCTCACCAGCTGAGATTTTGTCCAACAATTTTACTGGTTTCTCTGGTACCCCAAAAATATTACTGGCAGAGGTGTCTGTGCCCATATTCACACAAATGAATCAAGCTTGGCAGGCTGTAGCAAATAAGGTGGTTTTCTACAGCAAGTTATTAAATAATCAGTGGCATTACTATTATATGACAAAAATACTGCAGTAACTRATGGGGCACATCCTGCTCGCTACCAGAACCAAGCAGAGAAAAAAAAAATCAGCAGAATCACTCAAAGGTTTCTGAAATATTTCAATCTCTATTAAAACAGYCTCTGTGTGGTATTTCTAACAGGGGAAGTAAAGGGATATGAAGACAATATTAACTCATATGATTTTCCCTGATCCATACTGATTTATCTATCTTGTTTGAAAACTGCGGGCCTGTAAGGAGCTTGTGAGAGTTGCACTGAGGTTCTGACTGCGTGTAATGRTATCAAACTGATACAATTTTTAAATTTTATCATAAAAAGAGACTGGTGAGGCACTGGATAAGGTTGCCCGAAGAAGCCATGGGTGCTCCATCCCTGACAGTGTCTAAAGCCAGGATAGAGGGGACTCGGAGTAATCTGCTCTGCTGGAAGATGGTGGGGTGGAACTAAATGTTCCTTAGGATCCCTTCCATCCCAACCTATTCGGTGAGTCCGTGATTTCATGATGTGCCTTTGAATTTATCCACACCCGGGACCCCTCTGCACACCCGGGAATCCTCTGCACACCCGGGACCCCTCTGCACACCCGGGAATCCTCTCTGCACACCCCTCTGCACACCCGGGAATCCTCTGCACACCCGGGAATCCTCTCTGCACACCC
>NW_026624321.1:57769-66875 GCF_030028575.1 Malurus melanocephalus
ATTCATTGGTTAATTTAGCAGTCTGTCTATGACATTTCAGCATATGATTAGTATATTTGCAAAAGCGTGTTTTTGTATGCCTTGCAGTTTTAAATCAACGTTCTCAGCATTTTGCACTTTCTTCAATCATCCTGTTGTTCTTCAATTGCTCCTTGTTCTTGCTTCTTACTATGTTTCTTCTTCACAGTCAGCAAGATGTACATGTTTCACTGCTGTAGTCACGTCCTCCTCTTTCCCATCCTCTTCTATCTCACTCTGCTCTATCTTGTAGTCTGGGTTGCTCAGTAACAGCAATTCATGCCCTTGTTCCCATAAAAACCTGTCTAACAGAGATTCACCTAACTAAGATCCTTCTGCACCCCCCGCACACCCCAGGTCTCTCGGTGCCCGTTCCCCGCTCCTCCGGCGGGGCAGCACCACGGACAGCACCCCCGGCCCATTGCCGGACAGCCTGGCCGCTCTGCCGGGAGCTGGTGCTCGAAAAAGGCTTAGAAATAAAACTCCATAGACCTGTGTCTGTAGAGCAGGTGTTTGTTTAGTGCAGCGCTGGAGGTGAGGGGGATTTCTCCTCCTAACCCACCCGCCTTTGCTTCAAATTAGCACATATTTATCCAGTGAGCGTGGTGTAACATTACCATTGTCACTGCCCCCACACACCCACCATACACCCACCACCATCCATGGGCACGGARATCCACGATATCACAGTTTTACAAGTGTGCAGGTGCCATCCTCAATTCGGTGGTCGTGGGGGTCTCCCTCTAATGAGATCCCATCCTCTTCATCACGGTGGACTTTTAACCTTTGTCTTCAGGGCATGTGCAATTGTGATGTTTATGGGTTTTTCCTAGTCCTTCAAGTCGTAATTTCCAATTATTTTGCTGATTGTCTCGTGCTTCTGCCAAGTTCTCATTAGTTCTTTCTACTGTTCATTGTTATAGCATCTACCTGTCCACTTTCTTCACAACTTTTCTGATTTATGCCCCTTGGTGATTTCACATATCTATGTACTAACCCAGCTGGTTGGATTACGTGCAGCTGGTACACTGGATGTTGCTAATACACTATTAAGAAACGTATAGCAATATATTAAAAAGCTATCATTGATAATATATTGAAAGTGATTACATTGTATTTTAATAATATGTAAAAAGTTATTACATTCTTATATTGATAACATATAAAAAGGCTATAGAAAGTTCTCAATTAATAGGCTTCATAAGCACCTTGTCACTTTGCTATAGACCATAGRTATCAGAGCCACAGCCAAAACCACGCAGGAAATGCTTCCAGTTACCAGCAAAACGCACAAGACAAAGTCTCTGACGAGTCCGTTTGGTTTCAGAGGGAATATTTTTAGAATCAGCTGGTTTAAACCAGGAAACACGCCTGCTTGGAAAACATTCCTACAGCTGAGCACATCAAGAAAAGCTTGATTTCCATGCTGCACCTCGGGATGGCAAAGTCACAGGTGTTTTTCCTGTGATGGTCATGGGTTCTCATGAATATTTTAAAAATYTTGTATGCAGCATGATGATAGAGCCAAAACAACAGTGCAACTCCTCATGCTCCAGCATGGCCCCACAAAACAGCTTCTCCCTTAGCCAGTGAAGACTTTTGAAGTGATGGTCTGCTGGAGATGACACTCCCAGCTTTGAGGTGAACGTGGCTGTGCTTCTTGCTGAACATGTAATGCTAAAACACGCTTGGAATTATTGGGACACAACAGCTGGAACTCACCAGGCTTAGAGTTCACTGCTTGGGCACAAAAGAGCTGCTTCAGATGTAAAACTGRGCGAGCTGAGCCTGCTGGTGATGTTTAGAAAAGCAGACTCATGGATGGATGATGAACAGTCTGTGTGTAGAAATTAAATCTGAGATTGGCAGGCAGGTCTGAGAGGCATCAACGCCCTGAGAGCGACTGGCTGCTAATTCTGTGTTGGTCTGGGTGGATGGCAAAGTTCACAGAGCTCAGGTGAAAGGTTTAATCTTCAGCATCAAATACTCCATCAGTATCTTTYCTTATCAACTATACAGACACTCATTGCTGTATCAGCAACCACTTCCATGGTACCAGGAGAAACAGATTTTTGGTGTTACACAACAGGATTCTCCCAGCCAAGCCTTGAGCTTTGTACAACCAGAAATGTGGGACTAACACAYGGTTAAACTGTGATTCTCAGACACCATGTGTGGCCATTCCTCCAGGATTTGTAAAATCTATCTAACAGAAAAGGTGTTCTGATTTTCTGTGAATGTGCAGTGCAGAGCATGGATTTTGTCCAATGACCACGAGACCCTTCAGAGCGCTCCGTGGTGTTCAGCCATCCCCAAACACCTGCAGAACCTCTTGAATTAGCAATGCTTATGAGAAATTGGGGTAGGGATGCGCCAGACACCACCCCTTGAGAGCTTTAACAGATCTGACAGTTTAAATGGGCTCCAGGTGCCAGAAGGAAAGCCTCACAGCCACCCTTTTACAGCAARAGAACTGTCCATCCCCAAACAATTTGGAATTGGGGGCAGAGCCCAGCAGAGCACGGTGCTCTCTCCATGGGACAATGCTGCCATGCAGACCCTCCTGCAGCAGGATGGGCAGCTTTATCAGCCTCACAGGCAATTCCTGTCAGCCAGGAGAGCTGGCCTGGGCTCAGCTCAGCACTGTCAGCACCTTGACTGGCAAATTCAGAGTGAACTGAACCCCTCACAACGCAGCCATGAACTCTCTCAGCCTGTCTGAGGCTCAGCCAAGCATGCAGAGTAAAAGACCCTCCACTGTCCCTCCCCTTGGTGCTTCCTGGCTGTTTTGTGAAATATGATGTGAGAACAGGGGAAMACTCTCCTGTCATTTCTTACCAATCCTAACTTTGATTTCCTTGCAGCCACCCTTCACAACAAACACTGTATCCTATACTGTAACAAAGCATTGGTTTTATTACTGCATTTTTAGTCTCAGCCTTGTGGCTGTCAACCAGCATTTGGGTGTAATTCAGGCAATACAGAGCTGGCAGCAGGGGATGCAGCATGTGCTTGAAAAGCCTTTGCTCAGACATAAAGCAGGTTCAGTAACCCAATGCCCTGAATCTCCTGCTCTCTGCTGCAGCACAGCAAAAAGTGGGGCAAAAAGTGCAATAAAGCCTTGCCTGCTGTGATTTGTAGAACTCACTGAAAGGAAAATAGTGAGAGGAAGAAGTATGAAGGCCTTAAAAGAAGAATTATCATTTCTCAGCCAAAATCATTAGTCAATAAAGTTTCCATAAAAGGAATAAATATAGAAAAAGCATGTTTGAAATAACTGGGGGGGAGGAAAGGTAAATGTCCACTAAAGTATTAGGAATACTTTTTCCCAAAGTAAGATATGAAGTGACTGCATTAAAAAGAGGAAATGCAATTTTAGATGGAGCTGTCTGAAATGAACCTGACAGAAGGACAAGACAAAATCGCTTGTTTGCATTGTGCAAAAGAGTGTTTGCCACCCCAGTGGKGATGGTGCTGTGTGCTGTCCTCTTGCCTCACTCCTGCACAGATTCAGAATGTGAACACCCCAGTGAGGAAGAGGAAAATCTTGTCTTTGATTTCAAATAGCCATGAGGATACAGATCACAGCAGCAGCCAGCTAACAGTCTTCTCTCTACTAGGAAAAACAGTCTTTGTCGAGGCAGAAATGTCAACTTGTTTTTTTTTTTTCCTTTTCTTCCAGCTATCAGATCAATAAATCCTTTCAGACTCTGAAATAACTGATTCTTGAAGGGAGAAGAGGGACAGACTTTCTCTTTGCTGAGGTGACTGCTGCAAAGGTGGGCCTTTTCTTGCAGGCTCAAAATTTTATCATTTCCCCTTGAGACCAAATCCATCTTTTTGCTTCATTCTTCCATGCCAGTTTAGAAAGCTTTATTTGTACAAGTTTCTCTGTCACTGCAATTCACCTGAAGAGATAGTTTTGTGATGGTGACCCATTATTAYGGGGCAGAAATTGCATCTCTAATTCTTGAAAAAGGCTGATTTCAATAGCACTGAAGGAGAATCAGAGGAGCTACATATTTTGGGGAATAGCAAACCATTCAAGAAACAAGCGAGAAATCATTTCTCAACTTTTTTTTTTAATGAAGGATATAGAACAGTCTTTAGTGAAAYAGATGATCAGCATGCTGAAAATTGATCTTAAAATATTTATGAGTTGTTTTCAGCACTGTTACTAAGTTTTGGTATTTYCTATTCCAAGAAATGTAGACGCCTTTTCTATCTCTCTCTCCTTTAAAAAGAAGGGGGAAACAAAAAAAAGCTTTTTTAGTAAAGACAATCAGTGAATTTTGAGTTCAAAACYATTATGATAATGAAGAATGCTGTCCATCTCCTCCAAACAGAAATTGTATCTCATCTGATGCCTCCTTCCCTCCCAAGACAGACTTTACCACATGAAWCCTTCTCTTTTTGAAGTGTCTCTTGGCTCACTACAGTTTCTAAGAAGAAGACCCTTTCTCCCCCATCCCTTGTAGTATTGGCTCTTTCCTGGGCAAGATCCCTTTGAGTCATTAATTTCTAAAAAGCCTGTGCCTGTGTTTGCACTGTAAACACACACACACTGCATCAGAAATCTCCTTACAGCACATTCTGCTTAGCTTAAATAGAATTCTTGATTTTGGAAACACTAGATAGGACATTGTAAATCACCGCTTTTGAAGGCATAAAATGCCTTTCTTTTGCTAGGCACACTTGTAAAAGTGCACACAGACATTTTCCAGAACTTTGAACAACTCAGTCAGACAAAAAAATGGTTTGCATACACCTGTAGGGAAAGTGATATCTAATCTTTTCTGTTTGCCATTGGAGAGCGCTCAGGTCAATCAACACGCAATAGAAGGTGGTGGTAACTCTTATTTTCCATTTAATTTTACAGTCTGGGTTGAGTATTTGTTTTTTGAAAGATTGGAGGGGTTGGTTGGCAGCGCCGGGGAATCGGACCCTTTTTATCTGTTCCGAGGAGGAGGCAGGTGCAAAGCAATAATCCCCACCTGAGCCCTGCCTGGCCACCTGCTCCCCAGGCACACAGATAACCCCGGCTCTAACTCAGGGCACTTCTGACTCTTGGCTGAGTCAAGGCTGATAAATGACGGGAACATCAGTGGCTGTGACAATGGCGCGGTGTTTGATCGCTGACAGTGATTTGTTCCGGATTCACCCCGAGGCGTGCAGCCCGGCCTGCAGTGCTCTGACCCCACACACTGCACCTGTGCTTTATGGAGAACCTGTTCAAAACCCTGCTCAGGGTGGCATCTGGCTTCCTGACACCCCTCGTGCCACCAGCCACCCAGCTTTCATCCAGCCAAGGCACCCTCAAGCCTATAGGGCTTTTCTTCCAGTCAAGAGTCAAAATCCATAAGCTTTTCATGCAAAGATTGACCCTCAATTTACAGTGGCATTTTATTATTTTTTATGGGAAATTATCTTCTCCTCCTAGTGATACATCCATCCTAAAATGCAGGGTGAGCAGGCAGCAAAAAGCAGAGATGTGCAGAAGCAGCTTTGTTAGGAGGTAATGCAACTTCTCTTATGTAGGGGAAAAAAAAAAAAAAAGAGGAAAGACAGATGAGGCTTGGCCTCATTTTTCTGTTATCTGAACAGATTCATTTATTGCCTGTAAATTACAACTGTCTGCATGGCAAACATTCCTTGCTCCCCAGTCCTGTTTCAATGACGTTCCTTCCCTCTGATTGAACTGCCAGGTTTGGCTCTCCTGAGACATTTTCAAGCTGCACATTACAGAGGTGCCACAGAACACACCGAGGAAAGCATCTGCAGCAGGGAAATAGAGCTCAACCTGCTGGATTGCTCATTCCTTTCAAGAAATGTGCCATTGGAAGAGCTGCCAGCTCAACCCCTGTTTGCATCACTCTCAGTTCCCTGCAGGGTGGACATTCCTGGGCTATGGAGAGGTGGGAATGGGCTGGAGGCTGAGAGGATTGGAGGAAGATGTGTGAAGGAATAAATGCTCAGTAAATACCACACAGTTAAGCAGAGGAAGTTATTTGAGGTTGATTTTACAGCGATGCCAGGGAGAAAGGAAACGAGGCATTGGTTTGCACRGGACAAACTTGTTCATTGTGTGATGGACAGGATAAAAATGAGACAGTAAATGAACTGGTCACTGCTGACTCCTTTCATGGACCCAGCTTAACAAACACACAGTGAAAATTGAGCCCAAACCATCCAATTTTTCCTCACCCACTCCCCCACTTTAGGAAACTTTTAAAATTCACTGACTGCTCTCTGAACTGCAAGGGAAGCAGTYCCCAGCACCACATTTTACAGTGCTGTTGGCTTCTTCTTTGACACGGTCTGGGATGAGCTGCAGCTCTCATTGGCACCTCTGATACCACACATGGATAGAGAATGGAGAGTTTAAATGAAATGGGAAAAAAGTGAGAGGAGAAAATGAAGTCACCTAGTGAAAATCAATGACAGGTAAGTATTGCTGGAGAAAGATGGACTAGCACGAAATTGTGACAATTTTTAACACTCTTTCACTCCAGGTTATGCAAAAATATTCTTAGCTTTTAAACATTTTTTTAGCTTTTTTAATCAAGGCATTATTTATTCCACCCCACTCTTTCAAGCAAGGGGAWGAAGTAAAATAAATTTAAAAATTCAAGCCAAAGAAATCAGCAACTCTTCTGCTAACAAGGTCATAAGACCTTTTGATGCTACTATCCTCATTACCCATAAGCCCTTCAAAAGCCTCACAAAAATTTTAAAAATATCTTAGCAAGTCCACTGGAAAAGCCTCATCAAGCAAAAAAAGTCATGGTCTCATGTGTTCCAGGAGATTTAGAAGCTGTAATTTGTAAATCTGTAAATGTTGTTGGTCAATGTGCTGTCTCAGCTCACTGACATCACGTGTTCCTTTTGCCAGGGCTTATCTTGCATTTTGTTCACACCTTTCCCAAACAAGTGCTGCCAATGGATGATTGAGGACATGCAGGCAATGAGAGTCCAGGAAACTGCAACAACACTGCAACTTTCATCATTCCCTGATGTGAAAAAGGCCAATCATGGTTTAGCATGTTCAGGAAGAAGAAGAAATAAAGAAAACAGCAGACAGAGAACCGTTCTACACTCTGAATGAAGAGGGTACAGTTACTTCATGCTGGATTTATTTCAGCACAGCATAACAGCTTTCCACAAAGTGGTTTGGATGGAATTCCCAGGTGACTTGTTGTGTATTTAAATACTGCCTGCCCAGGATTGAAATCAACAGCTTTTACATTAATTAGAAACAAATCCTCTCAATGGGAAGGTATTAACTGTTCCTAAATTGCACACACAACACTCGCTCAGACTTTGATTCAGTTACACGCACTCAAACTTGCCAGCCACTCACAGTCTAACACACCATAACCACAGTTTACAGCAGTGCAATAAAATATTGATTCAACTGTTTTAACCTTTCATCGATGGGCACAACATGTCATTAAGTGCTCGGAGCAAATGAGCAGCCCACTGCCAGCAGAGCAGAGCAATAGGTGCACATTTACAGCCCGAGCCCAGCAGAATGGGTTCATGCACGTTTTGCAGTAATACACACACCAATTATCTCTTTGCTGGTTTCTGATTACAGCTCAATCAAAGACACCCAGACCGCAGGAGCAGGAGCTGGGTATGGCTGCATTTCTTGCCAGTGTGTTTATTTTGAAAGAGACAAAATCTAGAAAAAAAATATATTCTCACCATGGTCATCTTTACCTCCCATAGCTGTCTGGAGCAGAATTGTCTGCTCAAACCTTAGGATATGAGCCAGAAAATTGCTCATCCCATGAGCTGTGATGGTACCTAAAGGGAGCCTCCCAGAAACTGGAGCAGGGACAGTGATTTCAGAGCCTGACCTGGGGGCTTTGGATCACCCAGACTGCAAAACCCCTGTCAAAAGGCTCCCAGGAAGWACAGGAGATGTTAAACTCCCTGACAGTGGGAGTGCAAACTCCCTCAGGGCAGAGCAAAATCCTCTTCTTCAATTCACAGCGTTATTTAGTGGCTCTGAAGTTTTTAGAGCCTCAGAATCAAACCCTCTCCATAAGAAAACCACCTCGCCTTGGCTCCCAGGAACAATGTTCTGCTTTTCATAGCTTTGACCCCATTAGGTAAATCCATSTGGATTTTTTTTTTCCTACCTAAAACAAGATGCTTTTTCTCTTGGTCTACCTCACACTATTCATAAAAGCTAACCAGATCCTCAAAATGTTTGTGATCAGATCARATAGACCAAATGAATCCTTTGTGTTTTGCAGCCTGTTTTTCATTGCTTARTGGAAACCCAACCTGACAATATACAATATCCCAATTTCCCTAACCCTACCCCAAAAGGAGGCTGGTCCAGATCAGAAAGCTGCAGTAGCAGCAATATTGGGCCCTTGCTGGTGTCCTTTTGGCCTTTTTTTYCCAGACCTAATGTTCTTGGAGCTGTAGGATATTTGACTCCCTCAACCCAAACATTAATGCYAACCTTCACCCTAAACCTAGCTTTACCCCAAACCTAAACCCATGGCTGGTCCAGAGCAGAAAGATATTCCACTACCAGTATTCTTGGACCTTTTTGAATMTCTTAACCCTACTGGAGTAAGAGAGCACTGCTGAGATAAATGGAGTAGAAGGAAGATGTCAGTTCTGGCATTATCATCCTCCTGTACAACAGCATTTTTCTGTTTGTTTGAATATATATGATAGTGGCAGATAACACCTTTTTTTTTCTTTTTTTTTCAGAGCATAGGGCATTTTAATAAAGTCATGTAAATAAAATATACAGGCAGAGAAAAATTGTGGTTATCCATCTCTTTTGGAAATCTCCATATTCTTGTACAAAACCCCTCTTTTTTGGGTGGGAACACCTTCCGCTAGATCAGGTTGCTCAAAGCCCCATCCAACCTGGCCTTGAACACTTCCAGGAATGGAAGTGTTCCATGTGTTCCATAATCCATGGATTATCCACAATGTGCCTGGGCAAATTGTTCCAATGTTACACCAGAGTCACAGGAAAGAAATTCTTCTTAATATCAAATCTAAACCCACCCTCTTTCAGTTCAAAGCCATTCCCAATTGTTCTGTCACTACAAAC
>NW_026624321.1:68304-70234 GCF_030028575.1 Malurus melanocephalus
CAGAATCTCATCAGGGCAGAAATTGGGCAGAAACACTTCTAGAACAGACCTGATTGTGAGAGATCTTTCATTCCATGGTCCTAGCCAGCTGGAAACATCAATATTCATCCCACACCTGTCCTACCCCACTTCTGCTCACACAGATCTTTGTGGGGACCAAAGTGGCAGTAACCAGCCTATGGTTACCTGGAGGTTTTTCTCAAAAGCTGGGCAATCCATTAGCTAAAATTTGCCTCTGTTCTTGGTGACAGACAACAGACAGGGGGRACACTGAAATCTGAGGTGGGCCACTTTCCCCAGCCACCCAAATTCCTSAAGTACTGCTTCCTTCCAACACAAAATGTTCCCAAATCTATCATTTGAAAAAGAGGGAGGAATACCCAATGTCCTGTTCTCCTCCTCCCCAATTGTTATAGAGATCCATATCCAAATCCTTGGCAGCTTCGTTTGTGGTAATTAACAGTAAATACTAAAATCCATCTCTTGATACACAGCATTTCATACTCCAAAGTGGCACCAACGACCTTCTCCAAATTTAATCTTGCAAAGGAACTGTGCAAAAGTGCATCATTATTTTCTGAAGAGATTAAGAAATATCCCTGTGGYTCTAGTGTACACAAATAGATCAACACACAAATATATGTCAAAAAGGCAACACAACATATAATGAGAGCATGTTTATGTTGATTGTTTTGCTTGTAAAGATGTTTTAACTTCATTTAGAAACGTTTAGAAATGCCTTTCCCTCTCTTTCTGGATACACACATGTGTAACATTCAAAAAGAAGTCCCAGTTTGCAGGATCYAGTTTTCAAAGGGAACTATTTATATAAATTTCACAGCCCATATTCTTATGAGACACTTTGTCCATTGCAAAATTATTGCAATGAAAAGATTTTTTTTTTTTTGAGGTAAAGCATAATTAAAGTGACCTCCTTTACTTAAGTTAAAACAGGAGTGAAATGAAGAATCTGACCCCTCCTCTAATTTTACAGGCTCAATAGTAATCTAGCTATGCTATTCACTTAGAGAAACCATTAATTTTGCTATGTGGCTGARAGTAGAAGGCTTCAGCTTTCTTTCTCTCACTTTCCTCCCCTCTTTTTGCTCTTTGTCCATGCACCTGTTTGCACCACTTTACCATCCCATTTGAAAAACTTGGGGTAATCCTCTGGCACTAACCCTGGTGTGATAATACTCCTGTTATTCAGCAGCAGAATTACAAAGGACAACACAGATAAAACATGTCCTTCACTTCTGCTGTGAATATGCCAGCTTTGCCAGCCTTCAAGGTGAATGATTCCTAAAACCTTCTGTATTTAATCTAAATTCTTCACACAATGARACTTCCAGCACTTTAGGGAAAAATGGTTACTTTTGATACATCAAAGTGAATGCTAATGGTCAAAACTTTTARAGCAGCTTCTTTAGCAGCAGCCCCTTCTCCAAAACACTTTACAACCTTGAGCAGATCTGCTGAGGGACAGGTCAGAATTAGATTTTGCTCTGACAAGGAGCAGTTACATCAGAGGGAAATGAAATGTGGGGACCAGGCAGCAGACAAGTGGCATAAGCAGAAATAATTCCTTTAGCTGATGTATCATAACCCTTTGGASCCAGGTAAGATCACAAAAAATATGAACTGGGTGTGTTTGCTTTCTTTTGGGTTTTTTTTTGGGTCAATTTAAACTAACTGATATTTCACTTGAAAGAAAGTTTGCATGCCAGTTAAAAGCTCAACAAGAAAATGAAATCTTGCCTCGTTCCCTAGTTCCTATCAGGAACAGGGAAAGTCAGCATCTTCACATCCCTTTTCCACTCCTGACAGAGAAGGCCAAGCTCTGCTCTGTTTCATGGCAGATTTGGGCTCATTTGGGCTGGAATCAGTGCTGGAATCAGTGGTTTTGGGCTCATTTGGGCTGGAATCAGTG
>NW_026624321.1:71649-74320 GCF_030028575.1 Malurus melanocephalus
TCTAAGTTTCAATTCAATTAGGATAATTTTCTAACACTTTGGCTTTTCATCAGAATCTCATCAGGGCAGAAATTGGGCAGAAGCACTTCTAGAACAGACCTGATTGTGAGAGATCTTTCATTCCATGGTCCTAGCCAGCTGGAAACACTGTGAATAGCCTCTTCAATGATATTTCAGTCTCCTGCTTTTGGACCCAGATGAAACCAGGAAGYGCTGTGAAACCATAAATACCATTAAAAGACAGAGAGGGAGAAAGATTAACCAGATTTTGGCCAAGCTCCAAAACTCTGCATTTCAGTTTGGGGCAAAGGTTCAGCCTGGTTTTCACAGATCAGTTTGTCCACCTCAGTTATTCCCCACTCTCACCTGACATAAAGTGCCTTTGCTTATCTTTGGCTCCCTTATACCCCAAGTGCTGCTCATATTCCCTAAACACCAGGCAATACGTGTGCAGAGAGAGAAAGGGGACTGAAAGCATGGCAAGACTCCACAGCTAATTTAGGATCAGAAATAGTGGGTGGGAGAAGCTGATTCCAGCTGCAAGGGGTTATATGGAAATATCCCTCTCGATTTTTTTCAAAGTCTTGTCCCATGCAGCACTGTTGGTCATTAGCTAGGAATAATAATACATGTTATTGGTCACAAATGAATGGAGAAATTCGTTGCATAGGGCAGCAGAGACAAAAAAAATGTTTTTTTTTTGTTCTGGTTGTTAACGGAGAGAGGGGATAACAGAGGAAGAGTCCACTCCCTTCACAGATGCTGTGTCCAAGAGTCAGGAGGAGCAAGGAAGGAGGGCTGCTGACCCCTAAACCCCCTGGGTTTTCAAACACTACTCAAATGCCTTTAAACACAAATGTAAGTGCTGTACTAAGCAGAGTGGTGTCTACTTTTCCATCAAAAATGTTCTTCTCAGGCGCTGAGCAGCTCCTGCACTCGCAGGTAACTSCAGCACTCAGCCTCCATCTGCAGGGTGGGAGGCTGCTGCAGGATTTGAAATGGTGCTGTAGGGTCATTTAATGGGGTAAAGTGACAGTTTTAGCAGCCACGTGAGAGCACAGCCACAGATCCTGAGCGTGGCACTGCTCAAACAGCACCGAGCACAGGCACATCTGGGCCAGACCCACATCACCAAACACAGCAGCAGGAAAGGCAGCGTGGCATTTTCCAGGAATGGTTTTCAGACAAATYTATCTACTTTTCCTTTTGGGGAAAGCGGGGGAAAAGCGAGCTGCACGTCCTTTACAAACAGTGCTGGCATTATTCACACCACCAACCAAACCACTTAAGCTACAGAACCTTTGCAGTACCACAAGTGTAATACAAAAAAAACACCAAAAACCACTTACTTCCTTTTTTTCCCCCTGAGTATTGACATTCTTGTGCAGTATTAGGAGAGCTAATTTAGCTTCCAGTTCTAAGAATTTTTGAATCTATAGCCAGTAATTATTTGCATTCAGGGGTACAAAAGAGGAAAACAAAGCCCACAAATTCTAGCACATTCATGTGGGATTGGGAGTTGAATTAGGATCCTCACACCCCATTGAATTATCGGCCCCCCTATTAGAGCCTTATTAAAATGGTAATGATTATAATGCCAGTCATAGGCAGGCTGTCGCACCTGTCAAAAAAAACACCCCGATTATCCTGTTCATTCAACTGTCTGGAGCTCGAATCCGTGTCTCAGGTTTACTGTGCCGTGAAGTTTTGCTTTTTCTTTCTTTATGTCGTTTTTTTTTCTTCTTTCCTTTTTATGAAGAAAAAGAAAAGATACAAGAACAAACACTTCCACAAAGGTGATTAAAAAAAAAAAATCCCCTCTAATTGAACACATTTACTGCCCGTGTGGTGTTAAGGTGTCTAGGACAGCAGGCTGAGGAAATAGATACTATTTCACTGGATTTCTCTCTAATGAGGAAGAACACAGAGCACTGCACTAAAATCTCTTCATAAAAAGGAACATTGGTTTTTAAGAACAAAAAGAACAATTGGCCTTCCTCCCTCCACACACACACACACACACACAAAATCCCATTTCTACACACAGCCAGGATTACGTTACTCACAGCAGCAAAGACTTTTTTCATACCCAAAATAAACACCTCGGATGGTTTAAAGGGACAGTCCTGAAAAGATCAACATAGATCCACAGGCTTTGCTAGGGATGAAATTGCATTAATTTCTTTTCCCCTTTAAAATTTGTGAACATATAATTAGAAAGAAGCAGTGACAATCCAGGGTCTAATCCTGAACACATCCAGTAAAAGCACACTGGGGCTTGAGGACCTCAGCCAGCTTTCAATTTAAAATCCTACAGGGATTATTCCTGTAGAATAGAACCTGTTGTAAATAGCAAAAACAACAATAATTTTRATAAACATTTATGGATACTTGGCTTTCCCTAAAGCACAAAAGCAGCCCAGACAAGTTCCTGAGAATTTATGTGATAATCAGGTGGAGAGAAGATTAAATATTTTCCACCCTATTCAAAAGATGCCTTTTTCCTTCCCTCCAGCCCCGTTGTATGAGTTTTTCAAATACCACAGCATAAAAGAACGTCAGTGGAAGAGCATTTAGGGGCTGAATGCCTTCAATAGCATCTAAGACAGATGCTGTGTCACTAAGTGCCCTGGACCTTTTTGGGAAGTGGTGCAACCAACAAAAAACCGGT
>NW_026624321.1:74499-77479 GCF_030028575.1 Malurus melanocephalus
AAAAAAACATGTAAGAACTGTGCTTAGCAGTCATCAGTTCCCAAGTGCATAAAGCATTAGATTTGTTCCTCTTTTCACACAAGTAACTAGGAAAAGAATCCTTTTATTTTAGAAGCCCACATATAAACTKGCGATGATTCCCATTCTAGGATGACAGAGGCTGTATCTAAATGTTAATTTTAGTCATTCARTGTGTTTCTAAATACAATTTTTCTGAGTTCACATTTCACAACAGCTAAAATAATATTTTTAAGGTGAAAGGGAACAGAAATTGAAGGATGTTGTAGTGAAAAATAAGAAGTAACCATAGAATTGTAGCAAATAAATGAGTGGGCAGYGTGCTGCCTGCTACCTCCTTGATCTGAACACACAAATATTCTTACTTTTGGACCTGGTGCTCCTCAGGATTCTGTTTTCTGTGATAAATRCTTCAGAATAGTGATGGATGCTGCTTGTTCAGTCTGCAAAGGGAACRCTGAGCCTTAGAGAAGACTTTGGAATGATGCAGTGATTCCTTTWTTTAAAACTCCAGTTATGTCCATGCAAGTAGAGCTGATTGCTAAAGAAGAATTGCTAAAATGCAATTTTAGTGAGAAACCTCTGGTTTTGAGGCAAGTATATGTTTCTGTTTACTGCTTTGTCCACACTTATGCTCCAAATGCACAAATTWARGATTCACTTCACTGTCACCAAATTTCTCCTTCAGAATAACAAAACCTCATCAAAATGTGCAGAATTTTAAGCAAAGRAGCAGTTTATGTTTAGGAAGATTCATACACTTAACTGCAAGATTTCTGAACTCAGAAATCCTGGCTGATAAATAAYCACAATCACTCCCACAATCAGAGACTTTTGAGCAATGTGAGAAATAAGCAGTGCACACATTATTTCCACCCTCCACTCCTAAATTCGGGGGGTGACCAGAAGGCTGGAGAATCAAATTGAATACATTGGAAGGTTAGCTGAGCTTTTGCAAAGGATGCCCTGAGACCACAGCAATGTTGTTCATCTCACAGCTTCACTGAGAAGGTCTCCAGATCACCCAAAATCCGCCTGCCAGTGGCCAGAATGTGAATATTTGAGCCACTGGCCCAGGTTGAATCCTCCTCTTTGAGGTGTTTTGCTGCTTGAATTTCACCAACCTCATTGGTTGAATCCTCCTCTTTGAGGTGTTTTGCTGCTTGAATTTCACCAACCTCATTGGTTGAATCCTCCTCTTTGAGGTGTTTTTTTGCTGCTTGAATTCCACCAGCTGTCATGTGGCTCTGTGGCTTTTAATCCTTCAAATCCATTTAACTAATCAACAATCTCATAAAATTGCTGCAAAATTCAACAACAACCACAACAGAAAAAAAGATCATTTTTTTTACACGCCGTGATTTTTCATTTCAGTGAACGAGGGCTGTCTCCCTTGTTGATGTGGTAGCTAGAGAAACTATCCATTCCTTCCCAAAAATCCTGGAGCAGAAGCAGACCACCTACCCATTATTAGCCAGGGTTACCAGTTAAAAACCCATGAAGGGGCTCACATGAATGGAGAGCAGTGTGCACGTTCTATTAGTTTGAACAACAAGGGAATAGATGGATGAAAGATAAGGTAATGATTTGTGACAGGAGCCCAAAATTTGATTTCAACAATTAAATTACCCTTCTAAGAGATCCCCAAGGAAATCTATTAAAATACCATCTTCCCCTATCCCCAAAGTATACAAAAGCTGCCTAGTAACTGTCCAGTATCACTGCCTTTGTGACATGTTGGATGATTCCCAAGACAAAAACCATATGCTGCCCATGAATGGTAGAGCAATCAACAAGGAAAGGCCATTCTTTAAGTTACTTGCCCTGAGAAAAGGGAAAAAAAAAAAAAAAAGAGAAAAACTAACAACTRTGTCACAAAGTTTGCACTAAAAGATAGGATTTGGTTTTGCTCGTTTGGTTTTTCCCCAGTTAATCAGAACTACTCCCAAGTGACAAAATCACATCCCTAGGAAGTGGGAGAGGATTTTCACTTTTGAGGCTGTGAAAGCTCTGCACCAAAGGCAATCCCCCATGTTCAGAGGAGCAGTGAAAAGTGGGTTGCCTGAAGCTTGAGCATCATATTAACCCTTTCATCAGTTCCCTGACACCATTACTGAAGCCTCAGATTTCCCTCTCACCACCACTCTGTAGCTATTYTGTACTATTATTATATCTAAGGTTACCCCTGCATATGTAGCAGTGACTTTATAAATAAGATTAAACCCTGCACAAATATTGCTACTTAAACCCAAAAGTTTCAGATGTGAAGCAAAGAAAAAACAAAAGAACATATTATTATGAACTTCTGTACCATTATAAAGCCTTGGTTTAACTCAAGCCAGATGTAACTTTTTGACCTAAAAATAACACTTGAAGGTTAAATTTTAGAACGCAAAAACTGAGCAAGGCAGGACTTGGGTTCTTCCTCACCTACATCACATCTCAGGTGTCCAATTTGCTTMCTTCCCACTGGAAAATCTATCTGCTGATGATGAGAAGCCACGGTTCAGATGTGGCATTTTGAAACACCAGCCTGGKGGCTGGTACCAGAAATCAGAATCAMGCACTGCTGTGGTTGGGATCAGGACAMAGTTTGGTCCTAGGCTGCTGCTCAGTATAGCTCAAACACTTCCCTACAAGATACTTTAATTATAAATTTTATTCACAAAAAAACAGCTTGCAATCATCATCTCTCTATGCAGGAAACATTAGGTGTTCAGATGTGATTTTAGAAGCTAAGAATAAAATGCAATTTKAGTGAGAAACCTCTGGTTTTGAGGCAAGTATTTGTTTCTGTTCACTGCTTTGTCCACACTTATGCTCCAAATGCATAAATTTAGGATTCACTTCACTGTCACCAAATTTCACCTTCAGAATAACAAAACCTCATCAAAATGTGCAGAATTTTAAGCAAAGGAGCAGTTTATGTTTAGGAAGATTCATACACTTAACTGCAGGACTA